>NC_059551.1:10000-313030 GCF_905220415.1 Colias croceus | reverse complement strand
CTCCTAAACCACTAAACAGATTATAATAAAATTCGCACACCATGTGCAGTTCGATCCAACTTGAGAGATAGGATAGTTTAAACATGTAGGTACCACGGGCGAAGCCGGGGCGGACCACTAGTATTATATAGGAAACAGTAAGTGAAAGTCTTATTATTCTGTATAAATCGAAATCAAATTAACTGATCATGATTTGGTTTTGTGTAAAAAACGTACACAAGTAAACCGGTAGTAAAACCTTTGCTCTGAGGGCCAAGGACATCGATTCAATTCATTTAATCAAATTTCATTGTATTTTTTGTTAGTTTTTTGTAGAATTATATAGTTTATATGTCTGTATGTATGATTGTTTATTTGCAACACTGAAACGATTGCAAGATTTTTGCTCGAGAGATTTTAGATTAGATTACAAACCTACCTCTTTGTCAAAACACATCTATTCTTAGTATTTGTAGTAAGAGTGGCGTAATAAGTGTGATATGCTACTGCCTGACTAAGGCCTTTCTTTGCTCAAAACATGTACCTACATGATGTTAAACTCAAGAGTCAGTAATTACGAGGATTATAAACTTGAGTGTTCAGACATAAAATTATAATTAAAAAGTACCTAACTATCTGCAGTTCTTTACATATTGTGTAATAATTTTGTACAATAAACTAAATCGCCTTTGATTTTTCAGAACTAACGAAATTTAATAAGAACAACCAAGAAGAACAAGTTTCCACCACAAAATACATGTTGCTAAAAATATATAATGAATACATAAGAAAATGACAATTCAGCTGAAAGTGGAACTGTCATTACCAAGGTCATTATACACATTACACACATAGACGTATAAATTATAATTGATGCGGAAATAGAGATCTATGGAAATGTACCGAATGTAATCCCGCTGTAATGGCCGGTTCATTACATGATGTAACCTAATCGTTTTATGGGACCTAATTGGCTCACAAGTCTACCGTGACGTGACCAGTAAGGCTTGACCCCTATTGAAGTATGATGCAGCTCTGATGGGTACTGGAGTGGTTAGTTATAGCAGGGGGAAGGAGCTCTAGCTGCCTGGTTTGGGTATGGTAGGGCTGGCTAAAGCCTTTACAAAAATAAAGTAGCCCATATTCGTTTTATGATAAAAAAAACTGTAAAGATTTTTGTCTAGTATTTGACATGTTCTCATTTGCTATTTTAAGTAGAACTTATTAAAATATTCGAAATTATTAATCATGATTAACAAAAACACATTTTCTATCAATATCTGAGAAAGCAGAAAATCGCCATTTTAAAGAGCATCCAATGTAAAATTTTCCGTATTTTTCAAATTTTAGACAAATTTTTCTTTCTTTTCCCTTCAGTGGCAACCCTATACAGTACATTGAACCCATGAACTTGACACAGCAAGGCCACGCTTTGACGTACCGAGTGTTGCTAGTCGAGGGACAAAGCAAGGAGCGGTTAAAAACTATTGTTTGATGATCCGACGGGTAAACGGGAAACGCCGCTTGTGTTATTGTTTTGATAGAGAACGCTTGATTAATTTGAATCATTATTCGTTTAGCTATTCCTGTGACGCAGATGTCGAATGAATAGATGATCTGTTTCGTAAGTATATTTAGCAGCCCATTTACTACGGGACATGGGCAAAATTGTGGCAACGTAGTACTGCCATAAATTAAAATAGATATTAAATTGAATTATATTTGAAAGCAAGGAGGTAATAAGCCTTCTACGTCCTGTTAGATTTAATACTTGAATTAATTTACAATGCCACAAACTTAACTGACCCGGTGGCAATAACTGAAACTACGTGCCGCCATTTTGAAATGTCACATTTTCACAGACTTTTCATACGGAATATTTTGTATAAATAAAAAGTTACTTATTAATGTTAGTTTACACCATTGGCAATGACATTATTTTTACTCTTGCATCCGGGGAAATACTATTTAGCGGCACTAAAATCGACATCAGTGACACCGTCACCGGGTCAGTTAAGTTAGTGGCACTGTAACTGGGAATCGAACCCAAGGTTATTTGTGAGACAAAACTTGCGACGATCAATATAAGAAAAAAGTCAATATAAGTAACAAATATGGAAATCTAAACAAAAAAGTTACATTATGTTACAAAGACCAACCTATAACCCGGATACACACAACATATTAATGTAACTTCAGTATTCCTTTTTAATTTGAATACAATGCAATTTTACATGGAAAAGCCATGTTCAATTGTTTTTACATAATACTTGCCGAAGTTGACAAAAACATGAAATACTTTTAATCTTTATAATGAGTACCTAGGTATGCAAATTAATTTTTTCTTGGCCTAATATAAGAATAAATAAGTCAATTTTCTAATAGTTTACATAATATTATTAGACTAAGGGCTGATTTTTCATTCCTTGGTTAAATCTTATCCGTCCAATAAAGTATTACACAATAATATACAGATGTCACCTAAAAACTGTCAAAAAGTGGGCAAGTAACACATTTTTAAAATGGTTGTTTAATACGATATTCGATGAATAAGTTTTAACTAAGGATTGAAAAATCGGCCCTAAAGTAACTAATGACATGATACCCGCATATATTAAAAAAAATCCAAAAAATTCTCTGTCATATACACTATACACTACAGGGTTACTTGTAAAACACCAGCAACCTCGCAGCACATGATGGCTAACATCATAAGCAACAACATTTGTTCTACGACTTTTGATAATTTGTTAGATTTTTAGACTTACAAATGTTAGGAGAGTACAATAAAAGTTTAAAAAATCATTTAAAAATAATTTATTGCGTTATGCCAAAAGTCGTAGAACAAATGTTGTTACATAAGATGTTAGCTATCTTGTCCTGCGAGGTTGCTGGTGTTTTACAAGTAACCCTGTACTTATATTGTCATGTTATATTTAGATTTAAATATATTTATCAGCTGATTTCAAAGAATCTCGCAATTTAACATTGGGGTACAGGGTATGCTAAGATATCATAACAATTTTTTAATATCATGTTTTCTGTATATTTTAGTAACATTTTAATTTTTAATATTGGTATGAAAAACCAACCAGAGCGCTGACAAAAAAATATTAGGCCAAAACTTTATGTATAACCATTTGAGCAAAAATTTATATACATATTCACTTGGCCAACCAATTACAAACCTAATAGAGTGCTTGTTTACCATAGGTTAAAGTTACAATGTTCGACCAACAGATGACGCTAGGTGTATTCACTCGCGTATTAACTCTCGCTATAGAAATGGTTTTAATTTTTGATAAGTATTTTTACTGGTGTATGAAATATAGTTTGGTTTTTTACAAGTTTTGTGAGTGTTTAATTCAGTGATCCCCTAGTGATTCAACATTGGTGCCGAAACCCCGGAATTGGATTTGGTAAAAGTAAAGTGAAGTGAAGTTAGGACTTAGAAAAAATTAACAAATCTCAAACACTTAGAATTTTCGTTAAAGTTAATTTGTGGACTTAGAATAATTTGCAGTGATTTAACACTTAGAAAATTTACGAACATTTCTTCAAACACTTAGAATATTTTCTGGACTTAGTAAATTTTGCAGTGATCCGACACTTAGAAAATTTTGCAATAATTTTATGGACACTTAGAAAAATTTTGATGACTGTGCTTGGGACTTAGAATTTTTCGAGTTCATGTCAAGGACTTAGAATTTTTCATCGAGTTTCTGTCAAGGACTTAGAATTTTTTCGTCGAGTATATTTTGAACTTGGAAGATTTTTTATACTTTTGCTTGTCACATAGAAGATTGCATGTTAGACAAATATGGAAGCACATATGTCAATTCAATATGACCTTTTTGAGAAATTGAAGAAGGCGGAACTGAACTTCCGGAAGTCACCAAAGGAAAGAATTAAACCATCATATATTGAGACTCGTTTAGAGAATTTGGAAGACTTATGGAGAGAATTTAAAGCTGGTCATCGGAAGATTATTGCTTCAATATCTGCAGCGGAAAAGCCTAAGACTAAGTATTTCTCGGATGATTTATATGAAGAATTTGAGGAATTCTACACAACGTTTAAATGTGTCTTAAAAGATGCCTGTGCAACTGTACCTAAAAGCAATAATAATATTTCTAGTGTAAGTGTAACTAAAGAAGAAGTGAAACTTCCCACCATACAGCTACAAACATTCAGTGGAAAGTATGAAGATTGGCAAGCGTTTCATGACATGCACATTTCTATTGTTCAGAATAATGCATCTTTGAGCAATGTTGAAAAATTTCATTATTTGAAATCCAGTTTAACCGGAGAAGCTGCAACTTATTTGAATAATTATGCTACAACGGATCAAAATTATTTGGAAGCCTGGAAACAATTGGTGAAACGTTATGACAATAAGAAATATAATGTTAATACTGTTATGAAAAGGCTTTTTTCACAAAAGAAGATAACACATGAGATTTCAACAGGATTGAAGAGTTTAATTGATACTACATCATCTTGTTTAACGTCACTTTACAATATGAAAATTAAAACAGATAATTGGGATACATTTATTGTCTATTTTGTTGTTACTCGGTTGGATGCGGAAACTCACAGATTATGGGAGAATCATGACAGCCAATTGAATCCAGAGGAATTGGCTACTTGGACACAACTTTTATCATTCTTGGAGACAAGGTTTAGAACTTTGGAAAAATTTGAAGCTGTGAAGCATACACCAAAGTCTCAGCAGGCTACTCCCGTCGTTAAACATAAATCTTTTCACAGTTCCATTCAACGTAAAGAATCTGTTGACAACATTTGTGCATTGTGCGAAGGGCCACATTTTATATACAGCTGTAAAAGCTTTCTCCAGCAGCCAGTGAATGCCCGTCAGAGCACAGTTGAAAATAAAAGATTGTGTTTCAATTGCCTCTCATCTACCCACACTGTTAAGAAATGCCGCCATTCAACCTGTTGCAAAAAATGTGGAAGGCGACATCATTCGCTGCTTCATCGCGAAAGGGATAATGCGCAAGAGAATCTTACGCATAATCAGCACTCACAGAACCAAGACAGATCATCCCCATCAAACTCATCAACTGAGACGAAGATTTCAGCCCATTTTTCGAAAGTGAACCCCGTTCCGTTGTCAACTGAAATTCATGTCTCAGCCCATACAACTAGAGAAAGTAGTCATGATGTGGTTCTCGCCACAGCCATAATCAAAGCGTATTCTAGAAATGGTGTTAAACATATAGTGAGAGCGTTGCTTGATCAAGGCTCACAAGCATCGTTCATTTCTGAAAAGACTGTACAATTACTTGGACTTCCACGCATTCCCATAAATGGTTTGGTGTCAGGTCTTGGTGAGGGTTTAGCTAGGAGTAAATACATGGTTTCATTATTCATTGAATCGTATCACAACCCGTCTACCACAATCCAAGTAAATGCTCACGTTTTAAGTTCGTTGACTACTCATATTCCATCTCATAGATTGCATACGCCCAGTTGGCCAGATGTACATAATCTTACATTGGCTGACCCAAGTTATAATATTCCAGGTAAAATAGACGTTCTTTTAGGAGCGGATATTTACAGTGAAATCTTGCTTAATGGTGTGCTTAAAAATTCACAGGGTCTAGTAGCACAAGAAACTACGTTAGGATGGATTTTATCAGGTAAGCTTCCACAAAGTTCAGAAAGATTAACAAATAGAAGTATCACTATGCATATTCAAGAAAGAAGCGACGAGCTTTTAAAGAAGTTTTTTGAAATGGAAGCAGAACCAAACAGTATAGAAAGAAAATTATCGCCAAGTGAAATCAAGTGTGAAGAGTTATATGACGCAACAACTACGAGAAATTCAGACGGAAGATTTATAGTTAAGCTACCATTCACTAGTGACGATCCTCAATGCATGTATGGAAATTCAAAAGACATAGCAGTAAGAAAATTGAAAGCGTTAGAAAGAAGACTTAAACAAAATTTAGAATTATACGAAGATTACCGAAAAGTTTTATGTGAATATTTGGAACTAAATCATATGATAGAAATTGAAGAGACAGATATCGATAACCCAAAGGCAGTTTATTTACCTCATCACGCTGTAGTAAGGAAGGAAAAGGACACTACTAAGGTGAGAGTCGTATTTAATGCATCATCGAAAGGTGTCAATGATGTATCTTTAAACGACGATCTGCACATAGGTCCTAAACTACAGCAAGATTTGAGACATCTGCTTATGAGGTGGAGAACTCATCGTGTATGTATCATAGGTGATTTGGTTAAGATGTATCGACAGATATTGGTTAAAGACGAAGATACCAACTTTCAAAGGATCGTGTGGAGAAATGACTCAAATCAACCAATTAAGCATTATAAATTATTGACCTTAACTTTTGGGACTGCTTGTGCTCCTTATTTAGCAGTTAAGACATTACAGACATTAGCAAAACAAGAGCAGCTCAGGTTCCCTACTGCATCGGAAATTACTCAGCGTGATTTTTATATCGACGACTTAATGACCGGATGCGAAAATTTAGATGAAGCTTTACACATATACCATGAAATGAATAGTCTAATGGAGTCTGGTGGTTTTCAAATGCAAAAGTGGAGTAGTAATGACACCAACTTTCTAAGTAAAATTGGTAAAGATAAAATGAGTGATGATTTCGTACGCATCAAATCAGATAATCAATTTAAAGTTCTCGGATTGTCTTGGAACAGAGAGACTGACAATTTCGAATATACAATTAATTTACCAGATGGTCAACATCCTGTAACGAAGCGCCAAATTTTATCTGATATAGCTCGATTATATGATCCGATAGGTTGGATAGCACCGGTAGTAGTTAAAGCAAAGATATTTATACAGAAGGTATGGAAAGCAGGATTAGATTGGGATGCAATTTTAACAGAAGACCTATTGATAGAATGGAATAATTTCAGGAAAGAGTTGAATGATCTGAAGAATATCGTAATTCCACGCTGGCTTCATACAAGCAAAGATTGCGATATGGAGCTACACGCATTTTCGGATGCTTCTAAAGCTGCATATGCAGCAGCAATTTATCTACGAGTTGTTAATAAACTTGACAAATCTGTGCATGTTACCTTAATCACAGCGAAGACTAAAGTTGCACCCATCGACAAAGAAATATCGATTCCACGATTAGAGCTCTGCGGTGCGACACTTGCAGCTAAACTCGTGTCTGAGGTCGCTCAAGTCATGGGTATAGTTAAAGAAAATACTTACGCTTGGACGGATTCAACTGTAGTCCTTGCATGGTTAAAAGGTCCTTCATCACGTTGGGCTACATTTGTGAGCAATAGAGTATCAACAATACTTACCATTTTAGATTATAATCAGTGGGGACATGTACCTTCGGAATCGAATCCAGCGGACTGCGCCTCTCGTGGTCTTAAATCTACAGAATTAAAGAATTACTCACTTTGGTGGAAGGGTCCTGACTGGTTGTGTAATTCTACAATTGATATCGATCAACCGATTATACCAGATACAGAAGAAGAAAGAAATACTAAATCATTTTGTGTTCAACATCAGAAGAAAGAAGATTTTGAGTGGGTTAGATTTTCGTCGTTGTTTAAAATGTTGAGAGTCATGGCATGGTGTCGTAGAATTTTTAATAGAGAAAAAGCTAAATTACCAAAGTATTTAACATCTAACGAATTGAACGAGGCTTTATTTATGTGTATCAAACAAGTTCAACATCATGAATTTGCTGAAGATATAAAACATCTATCATCCAAAGGCTACGTTATAAAGAAAAGCGTTCTTCACAAACTCACACCTTTTTTGGACGAAAAAGGCATTGTGCGAGTTGGTGGAAGAATCAAACAACATCCTATTATTATTCCCGGAAGAAGTCATTTGGCTACACTAATAATTTCAGATACTCATAGTCGTACTCTCCATGGAGGCCCTCAACTCATGTTAAATATTATTAGAGCAAAATATTGGATTCTACGAGCACGAGATCGTGTCAAAAAGTTCTATAGAAGTTGTATCACATGTTTACGTCATTCTAAAGCTCAGAAAACGCAAATAATGGGTGAACTCCCAGATGTTCGATTAAACCCGAGCAAACCGTTTAGATCTACCGGAGTTGATTACGCTGGCCCTCTATTAATGCGTTTCTCTCCAGGTCGTGGTTCCAAAGCCTATAAAGGGTACATTTGTATTTTCGTGTGCATGGTGACCCGAGCTATTCATTTGGAAGCAGTTTCTGATTTGAGTGCAAAAGGATTTATAGCTGCATTCCGAAGATTTACATCAAGGCGAGGTCACTGCCAGGATTTATATAGCGACAATGCTACCAATTTTGTAGGAGCGGACAAACTCTTGCAAAGCATGTTACGGGAGGCACGTAAAGAAAATCCCAATGAATTAGTGGATTTGTTGTCCTACGAATCTACGACGTGGCATTACATCCCTCCATATTCGCCAAATTTTGGTGGATTGTGGGAGGCAGGGGTGCGGTGCGTTAAAACACATTTACGTAAGGTCATAGGTGATAGTACGTTAACCTACGAAGAACTTACTACTGTACTTCATCAAATCGAAGCTTGCTTAAACTCACGTCCTATTACTTTACTTAATAATAATCCGGACGATCCCCTACCCCTGACACCAGGTCATTTTCTAGTCGGAGAACCGCTCATTAATATTCCCGATGAAAATCATCTTGTCCAAAACATATCTCATCTAGAAAGGTGGAAAACAGTACAGAAAATGGTTAATGAATTTTGGACAAGATGGTCCAAAGAATATTTAGTAACGATGGCCCATCGTCAAAAATGGACCACTAAAACTCCTGAACCAAACATAGGCGATATTGTTGTTTTAAGAGATGAACAGCTGCCGCCTTGTAAATGGGCATTAGGTAAAATTGTCGACAAACACCCGGGCCCAGATAAAATCACTCGTGTAGTAACTGTGAAATGTAAGAACGGTCTTTTTAAACGCGCTTTAAGTAAAGTTTGTGTATTGCCTAAATGATTATTTTTTTTTGTATCCAAGTCATTTCACGGTGGGCGGCAGATCTGAGCAGGTCTAATAAGTTTTTTTTTTTTTTGTTATACATTAAGTAATGTTGAGAAGTTAGTTTCGTTTTTTTTTTATTATTTTTACTTTTGTTTTGTATAGAGTAATAGATATCAGTTCACAGAGAATGTATTGTTGAACGCATACTTGTTAACAGAGTTACGTATTTATAAATGTATATTTTTATTGCCTGTAGCAGCAATTCAAACATTTTTTCATTGCTTATTTTGTTTTTGAGTATGTAGTTAGCTTGCTATGTAGTAGTGTTAAAGTTCGTAACTTCATTTTTTTTTGTATACTTTGTTCAATTATAAGTATTATTGTCTTTATGTTGATTAAGAGGACAAGTCCTCGGTGGGCGGAATGTTTACCATAGGTTAAAGTTACAATGTTCGACCAACAGATGACGCTAGGTGTATTCACTCGCGTATTAACTCTCGCTATAGAAATGGTTTTAATTTTTGATAAGTATTTTTACTGGTGTATGAAATATAGTTTGGTTTTTTACAAGTTTTGTGAGTGTTTAATTCAGTGATCCCCTAGTGATTCAACAGTGCTCATATTTTAAACTAGCTGTGCCCCGCGGTTTTACACGCAATGCTACGCTCCTGTTGGTCTTAGCGTGATGATATGTATAGCCTATAGCCTTCCTCGATGAATGGGCTATCTAAAACCGAAGGAATTTTTCAAATCGGACCAGTAGTTCCTGAGATTAGCGTGTTCAAACAAACTCTTCAGCTTTATAATATTAGTATAGATTATAGAATAGATTCGTTTAGGACACTGTATATGTTCAACGTTTTTTATCGTCCAAGAGTGAAAAATAAAATATTATATTATCAGCTCAAAAAAACATCACGTGTGAAGTCATAATTATTCAACTTTTTATTTTTTGCTGACAGCAATGACATCATGCAGCCATGTTTGAATAAATTATCTGTCGACAAAAAGCGATCGAGATAGCTCGTATGGGGGCCCATTCACGCAGTGATTTTAAATCGCAATACAATGTACACCGCTAGAATTATAATTTTGTAAAGTACGAATATGGTGAAGGGTTTATAAATACATTGTGTTGAAAGTATAATGTGATATATTTTAATTTATTCACATAACTAAGTAATATTGTAACGTAGTTCATTCTGTTTTTAATGCTATAAAATGGAAAATGTAACAATCATTAATGTAATTTTTACTGAGATAGTGGCATGCTGCAGCCACTAATATAATTAATATGCTAATAACAACATAAAACCTTAAACGACGCTTACATTTTAATCAACAACCCACAACTTTTAATCGCAACAATCGTATAAAAGTCGCAACATGCATAGACCCATACACATGGTGTTTAAAAAACTCGTAGCTGATTTCTCGGAAAGCCTTTCGGCTAGCGGAGGTTTCTATCTTCCATATAAGTAAACTTGATGAACTCAAGTCTCGGACGAGACGTGAAACAACCAAACCAAACCAAACCATTTCTTTTTACATATATGGATCTGTATTTGGCATACCTTATACTTTCAAATCGTCCTACAAATTAGGCAGATTCTACTTATATGGCAGAGAGAATTTATAATGTTCCCTACAACTCCTTAGTTAGTGTCCTTATACGAAAGGGGAATTCGGTAAATATATTAATAATCTATGTTAAAATTTCTGGTTTGAGTTGCCAGTTACTTTATTAGGATAGGTTGCGATTCGATTCTCGATAGAGACGATAAAAAGTCTTACTTTGGTATAATTACATATTTGTCCTAAAAATGTCCAATATGACACGTCTTTGCCTACGGACCAGTGAGATATTTTCTAGAATATAGAAGATTGATTTATTACCTCACTTATTATGTGATCTAGACTCTAGTTATAAGAAATAAAGCAACCAATTTCTAAGATGTTAGTTTTTAACTTTTCTATTAGTGTCTAGATTATTCATCGTACCAATATCTGAGAGTATTAAATAAGTAGGTATATATTATTGTAATTGTAAAGTACCTATTATTGTTTCTATTTTTATGGTAATGTGTAGAAAAAGGACCATATTTATCATTGAGTTAATATGTAGTACATATATTAACTCAATGATATTTATCCATAATCTAGACTGATACAATTAACAATTTTCAAATAAATAATCAAAATATGTACCTACACGTTCTAAAAATACCAACATTTCCACCATAATTTAAACTCGTTTGAGCACAAAGCATTAAATCATCGCCAACTACAGCAATCTGTAAAAAGCACTAAAGTCTAATAGTCGTAATTTAACGTCAATTAATTAATTATACCTCGTTGCGTATACAAGAGTCGTACAAACATAAAATATGCTAAATTTACCGAAAGAACAATCCTCGCACATAACCAGTGTTTAACCGAGCCCTAAACACATAGCAACACAGGCGTCCAACAGTCTGTTTGTTCATTGTGACTCAAGGTTTACACTACATCACTCTGAACTACACAATACATTAACTATACACTCCAAATTACCCTTTATTACTCAGTACGAAAGGCCATCATCGCTTGCTACAATTGTCTGTTCGGAACGTGTGGATTTTAGTATCATATTTAAACACTAAGCTGTATCTTCTAGCAACGTTTGTCTCAAAGAATTTTCGTCCTTATTACGTATCAATAGGTATCAATCTTCCGTGTACCATTGACACACGTGTTATTAAACTTATGTCGTCAAGTTATAAGTGTTCAGTTACAAGTATCTATTACAATTGTGCCATCATTAACTGCAGCTGTGTTCGATTTAGATCCAGACTAGACTTCGAGGCGTTGCTAATAGACTATGCTTTAATGCGTTGCCATAAAGTTCAAAATTGAATCACAAATAACCATAGGACTTGCTCGATAACCTTGAATCGAATTGTTTTTACATAACGACAGTGTACATAATATAAGTTCATTACATGTATTGCTTTAAGATATCAATTTAGGAGAATTAAATAAGACCTCCGTTGGAGGTTAATTTTGAATTGGAAGTAATCAGTTATCAGACTATTTATAAAATGAAATAGGTAATATTACTTTGTACAACTTCTTTATACAGATCCAAACAGCTGTTTTCCCATGAAAGTGTAACAAACATGGCTCCTGGCTATTTTAAAATTTCTTATCCAAGCGGAGATTACAACGAACGAAAATTATTAAAATCCGTTCAGCCGTTCTTGATTTATAGTAGGTGTAATAAACACGACTTTATTTTAAAAACATACTAGAACCCGCGGGCAAAACCACTCCGTAGCTCATATTGTGTTGAGCGGATTTCGCGTGGCAGAGTAACAAACTTACATACATTATTAAAAACTTGTTTTTATTATTAGTAAAAAAGGATGTACATGGAAGATCATACAAGTAACAAGTGTGCTAATTCGGGTGATCTTTATAAATAGTCCTCTATCGGAACTCAAGCTGTTTGCGCAAACTATTATCGCAGACGTGCTGTGGGTACCGAATACCGATCTACTATGCTCAGTCAATGCTGCCTGGAGGACATGTGCGCGGTACGACAACGATATCGTGTGTCGTGTCGTACAGTCGTTGACTTTTACAATGTAAGATTTTTTTCATTAATTTATTTTATTTTATACTTTATTTTACTTGAAACAAAATAGAGGGAAAAGGAAAATAAACATTTCTGTTAAATACAGAGGTTTTGAAATACTGTTATTTCAAATTACAGGAAGGTAAACATAGAATTGCAATTTTTTGGGCTACATTATAATATACGTATTATTGCACATTATTGAATTTCAATCTCTTTGAGTAAAATTAAATTGTAAGAAAAAATAAATGTTAAGTCCAATTAACATCGTAAGGCATAATATTAAACAGATAAATCGTATTTTTTTTTTTTTTGTATGGTGTTTCTCAATGTAAGCCAGAAGGGCTACTACATTTTAACGCGGACGCGGGGGTGAACTGAAGGTTCACCCTGGTAGCGACATGCACAAGGGCGTCCCCCCTTGACGGGCACCACGAACCTCGGCTTGAGCTGTCGCTTGAGTGGAGGAGGCCAGAAGGGCCCTAATCGGACGGGCGCTCACCCGGGTGGATAAATCGTATCGTTCACAGATCGCAATGTATAATTCACAAGGAAGATATTAGAGACACTGAATGTATAGCCAATGTAGTTATCCGTTTGTCTGTCCGTGTGTCCACAGCTTAATGGCGTATTACTGTTAATATACTCTTCGACACACTTACATTGTAATTTATTGCAGCCTGAGGTCTAATTGAATTAAAATGTAGTTTTCATGCTGAGGCTAGACGTGTGTTTAATAAATAAAAGCCTAATTTGGAACCTATAATGTTCTTTATATCAGGAGAGATACTATTGTTTTATTTAAATAAATAAATAAATGTAAATAAATAAATAAATTTAATTACTGGTGGATTGTCCTGGTTTCGCCCGTGGTACATACAAATGCCTCTAGGACTCAGAATTCACGTATATATATATCTAACGGTGAAAGAACTTTTAAAATCGGTCAAGTTGTTCCTGAGATTAGCACGTTCAAACAAACTCTTCAGCTTTAAATTATTAGCTGAGATATAGATTAACAAACACGAAAATTAAACCAATTTTAAATCGCCTGCACAATGCACTTGAAACTTAAGACACTTACATCAGGTTGCAGCCAAAACCCCACAAAAACATAAATATTTCCAATTTTCCAATTAACTCATTACAGTGATAAATATAATCTCTGAGGCTGTGGAATTAATTGAATTCATTCCAATTAAGTTAACTTCGGTCGAACCGTTTATGTAATTACCTACCACATCCTATTTTTCTGTCGTAAATTCTTCGGCGTTTGTGTGTAGCCAACGCATTAACGGTTATATTCCTCAAAATAGGGAATTAGAAGAATTGCTGGTAATATTAAAGTAACTAGCTGTGCTCCGCGGTTTTACCCGCAGTGCTCCGCTCCTGGTGGTCTAAGCGAGATGATAATATATCTATTTATAGCCTGCCTTCCTCGATAAATGGATTATGTAAAACTGAAAGAATTTTTCAAATCGGACAGGTAGTTCCCGAGATTAGCGCGTTCAAACAAACTCTTCAGCTTTATTATATTAGTATTTTCTATCCAAAATTCAACTTGAAGGCTCCAAATGAGTTCGTCGGCTGCATCAGCTGTCACTATATACCTACATTATACATGTAAAATACTTGTAGACGCTAAATTATGATACTTACAAATACAATTTGTGAAGGTTTTCAAAATCAGTTCAACAGTTTTTACTTTTTAGTTTATATTAACATACAATAGTTCTTATAAAATTTGTTTTGGATTAAATCTAGTCTTAAATCTAAAGCATAGACTACAATTATTAACAGCTATTAAACTAAGTATAAAGAAAATCATACCTAAATAATAATTAAAATCCTACTTGGTTACTAATATTAGGTATAAACGCGACAGTTTGTGAGGATGTTTGTGTGTGTGTGTGTGTGTTTGTTACTCTTTCACGCAAATACTACTGAACCGATTACAATGAAATTTAGCACACATATAGAGGGTAACTTGGATTAACACATAGGATGCGGAACACTATGCGGGGTTTTCTTTCAAAACGCGAGCGAAGCCGCGGACGGAAAGCTAGCATAAATATAAACACGCAGCATCGCACATGAATCGCAAAGCTTATCAAGAATCACAGCTATTTCAAAACCCCCCTAGCCAAGTGGTTTTCTGTTAGCGCAGCGTTCAATAGAATAGACTACGAATGTATGAGATTGACGTAAGCTGTAGACAAACGTATCTACAGCTTACGTCAATCTCATACATTCGTAGTCTATTCTATTGAACGCTACGCTAACAGAAAGCCACTTGACTAGGGGGGCCGATAACATTTACTTTCACTAAGCTTGTAAGCGAATAAGCGATAAGAAAGCGCTTTCTTTAACCAAACCACTTATTATTATAACAGTTTTATCTTTTATCAAAGGAACTGTAATATGCATTATACTATACCATTGTACTAAATATACCAATTGTTTTAGAATTGCCTCCGTAGATGTGTAACTGAGAACTTTTTATTTATTTATTGCTGTCTCGTTTTTCTGTTAGATTGATTATACTTACCATTGATTAAATACTAAATATACCTAAATTATAAGAAAAAAATACGGGGTACAGATTTATAAATAGAGGGTATTCCGAATAGAAATATAAAGCCAGAATTTCTTTACAAAACATTTATTTATGTAATGTCCAACATTTGTCAACATTTTAAATCTTAGTCGCAATATACATCGCATAACCATTCTTCGTTCAGCGAATGCTTATACCAGCTACATCGCCATGAGTATCAGTTTTCACACTTCACAGTCAAAATCTAACAATCAGCTCCTCTACCAATTAATCAAAAAATAAAAAAAAAGTCTTCGACAAAATGCGGTATTTCTCAAATACGAATTAGACTCTCCTCTTACATAATTCACAATCTACTCACCATAAATTTTACGTGACTCAAATGTTTCTTTTGTATTAAATTGTTATGTTTATTAATCGAATGGAATAGTCTTAATCTAATGAACAGTTTTATTAAAAACTCTAAAGGGAAACAGTCACATGGCATAACGAATGTACAATTTCCGAGATGTTTACATAAATCGTTACCAATATTAGTCACAAAGAGATCGTCGTCAAAATATTCAAGAAACTTTTTCTCGAGTTCTTCGATAAACGACATAAAATTTTTAGGAGGTACGCTTAAGAAAATTGAGTCACTGGAAGATTTGTTGGTTTCAACGTCAGAATCGGTTTGCTTTTCTAGGTTTTCTTCAGTTATATTTAAAACCGAATTCATTTTGTCACATTTGTGCTGTTCCAGACATTTTCTAAATAAATAACACGATATATAGACCAATCCGTTCTTCTTCGGCAGATCAAATTTGTAATCTTTCGTTCCTACAGCTAATATCCCCATATTAACATTAGACGAAACTTTTGAAGTATCAAACATTGAACAGTTGTTTGATGCTATAAGTGAGATTTCGAAATCATCATTACTGTTAGTAACTACGAGTTTTCTTAAAATTTTGTTGACAAACATCTCAGTGAATGCGATATTAAAGTGTCGACATGTCGGCTCCTCGCTAGAGTCATTCGCCTTTTTTACTTTATCAAAGAAATTATGAACAGAATTTAGATTGAGACGATTCGTTGCAAATGCATGGATATCTTCTAACTTTAAATCTTTATGGAGTAGAAGTAATGATTTTATAGATACTTGTAAACCGTAGAGAAAAAACATATTATTTCTTAGCGCTTCTGGACTGAAGCTACCCACTCTTAAGGTTCTAAAAAAAATTATCATTTCTTCTAGAAACCCAATTTGGCCGCGTTCACCGGTAAAAACAGTTTTATTATTATGTGCGCTTTGCATTTTACTCGAGTGAAATAGATCAAAAAAGTCACTCATTCTATTAATAAACTCGGCAGTATCTTTTGCAGCTGCTTCAATTAGCTTTAAGTCAACATATTTCAATATAGCAGACGCTACAGAACGGCTATGCGCTACTTTCAAACTCAATTTCTTACCATGATTCGTATTTATATCATGCTCAGAGAGTTGTGGTACTAATTTAGTTTGTTGTTTTTTATCTACACTGTATAAATCTCTTATATGCGACCACTTTGCTACTTTAGTATTGAACATAATATCATACTCCATAAATTCATTTAGCATAAGTTTCAAAAGATGTGGGACGTTAAACATATAGTAAATTTTTTTACCGTGCATTTCAAAATAAGTTTTGCCAGTGTTTACATCTATTGTTTTAGATGGAAGCAAGAGATTGGTGTCTAAATTTGATATAAAGACCCGTACGTCTAGACCAATACTTAGCAATGATTTTATAATTTGTTCAATCCAATTATTCACTTTTTCATGATCTTTTATATTCGATAGAAAAGAATGAGCTATTGGTTGTTTCCACCGGTGTACAATACCACGTACCATTATAACAATACCGTAATTAGCCGGTGTTCCGTTTTGGCATCCATTTATTTCATGTAATCCCACAATTCTGTCATATTTGATATTATACATCAGATTAGGTCTTAAAGGCATGCTATCTACACATACAGAACAGATCCTTTCCTGCGGTACCATTTTATCTACCTTCGTTTTTAACACACTAAGTAAGCGATCGTCTAGCCTAGTCCCAATCGGTTTGACGAATGTTTTAAGCGCAACTGCTGAAGGTAAACGAAGAGTATTTTTAAAAAAGTTATAAGCAGCTGGTCCAGTGTAATAAACACTGAGTGCAAACAATTTGAAAGCATCGCTGTGCCGGTCCATCCCAATATTCGCTTTCGATTCCATTTGCCATTTAATAATTTGAGACATACCTGTAGTCAAATACTTGTTACATAGTTTTAAAAAGTCTTCCCGAGTTACACTATTCACATCGAACATTTTCTGTCTCTTTTCAGTAAAACGAGGCGGAAGATTCCTCTTCCTTGAAGTGGTTGATTCCTGCGTCACTATACTTGTACTGCTACAAGATGGCATGGGTTCATCCAGATTTGAAATTTCAACAATATCTTCCAGAGGATCGTTTACAACTTCATCTTCTTCCGAACCAGCCATGCTTTGACTATCAGAGACAAATTTCGACAAATTTAGTGTAGTTTCAACGTCACTTATTTTTGGAGCTAGATTTTCTCGCGCAACTGCATTTAAACACTGAAGCATCCTGAAATAAAAGAAAAATAGTATATATGGTATATGTATAATCAAATCATAACTCTAATTTATAATTTTAAAGTGAAACTTTTATTACATCGTCTCAAACTTTTTGGTCTGTGTAGCGCATGTCGCGTGACGCACGATACGTACGATAATTATCGTACAAATACGATAATTTCTAGTTAAATGTCTGATAGTGTGAAAAAAAGTTTCACTTTTACCGTGGTTTCATAAAACCACACAACATTTTTTTTATAAAAATATTTCATTTTTGTAATTCTTCCCAGGAGCCTGCACGGTAATATATAATATTTATTTGTGTTCTGCCCTACTCCTATCCGTTACTTAATATCTCTCTGTACAATCGGTTGTCTGGAAGAAATCGCTTTATAGCGATAAGGCCGCCGTTTGGTTCAATGTATCCTAAGTTAAGTCTCAATTTGTAATTTATCTTGAGCAATTAAGCATTAATAAATAAATAAAATTAATGGATTCATAATTTGGTATGGCTTCTCCTAATTTCGTTTCCAATACCGGAAACATATTTTAAAATCCTAACACTTAGTGCATTTGTATCGAATTACACATTAAATATCTATTTTATAACATAATATTATATATACATTTATTCTCTGCCTATTTATCATTATAAGTATTAACATTGTATACATAATTACATGCTTATATTATATCTACCTATATTACATGTTTTAACTGATGTATTTATATTTTATTAGTATCTATCATATTAATAGAAATATTTCTTTCACATAATATTAACATGAGTATGTTAAATTTTCATTACATGCAATTCTAGACTGAAACTCCAATAGTCACTTGGGGTCACTGAAATGCCATCATAAACTGAGTTGGCTCCATTTGTCAGGTCACTCACTGCCACATTACCTATTGTTTCTTAGGAATAAGCTTCTTTTTATTCTTATTATTTTTCTTTTATTTCTTTTTCCTTTGTAAATGTATATCATGATATGTGATTCTGACAAAAAATGTGTTTATTATAATTATTATGTGTATCTCAAATCCATAATACTCGGGTACCATCATAAGGAAGGTACCCGGTCCTTTGGAAGGCTTACGTGGGGACACGGATCCAACACGCAGAGGCCCTTTAAAGAACTTTACTGTGTTGTGGGACACCAGCCGCAGCCTGCCCATGACTGCACTATAGAGATACAGTCCTAGGCAGTCCGCGGCCGATGTAGGACTATTTCGAGATATGGAAAAACAAAATTAACTGGGCTATGAAGTGGGATGTTACATGAGCCGGTATTTGGGGACTATTGGAAACTATGGCACCTGCCTTTCTACTAAAAGAAAGTAAAAATATTATGTTGGCAGGTGGTGACTCGCCCTCTCACTGTATGGGCCCCCGAAATAAGTCGCTGCAATAGTGCGACAAGGGGGCAACATATTGTGAGCAGCTAAGGGTGGAGAGGCGTCCCTGGACTTTAAACGACGATCACGCGCTCCCTGAGGGTCCAGCATCACGTGCCCACTCGCCACTTACAATTCGCATCCACCCTTCGAGCTAAAAGCTCTCGCGACTCCACTCTGGCCGGCCGGTTAAGGCAAGCCAGAGGTGGGGGTCCTGTCCACGTCAGGCTTCACTCCGACCGGCCGGTGAAGGCAAGCCAGAGGTGGGGGTCCTGTCCACGTCAGGCTTCACTCCGACCGGCCGGTGAAGGCAAGCCGGAGATGAAGACAGGGGCCGGGAGCACTCGGTTCCCGCGGGGTCGCTACTCCCCGACACCCCGCCACAAGGTGTCCTGCGGGTTGACTGATTGCACGGGTGGATTATCTATTATCACGTAGACAATAGATATCCCAAACGTGGGCGATGGGGTCGTCACATCCCTACGCCCTTATTATTATTATTATTAATAGAAGGAGTCGCCAACGTTAAGTGTATGTTGGAGGTAATATTAACACAAGTTGTAGATAAATCATAATTACTCAATTGAACATTAAACCGAAAAAATATGTAATTAATAATATCTCAGCATATGTCATGAGTCAAATGACTCATGAGTCATGACATAATATGCTGAGCCTGGACCATTTTACAGCCATAGCACATAATTGCAACTATTTATTGTTTTTTATTATATTTTATTTTTTTGTTTATGTTAATTAATTGCATCCTAGTTTATTTGTCTTTTTTTTTCTTATTTTTTGGTTATTTGTAATGTTCTGTGTTTTGTCAGTTGTTGTGTGTGTTATTGTGTGTTATGTTTGTAAATAAATGTGTGTCTATGTCTATGTCTATGTCTATTAACACGTTTATGTTAGCATCACCTTACACCTGTAAGTTTGTATGTAATATATAATTTTACAATACTTATGTATTAAAGAATATAAGAAAAATTATCCCTATCAAAAGACAGAACCATTAAGCAAATAAATATGTTATCATATTGATTCATTTATAGTTACAATATATCAATTATTTACATATTATAAATGTTCTATTCATTTGTCGCTACCCTGATACAACCTATATCTATGGGTCGTACTTAAAACTAGATTTAACATTCAACGAAACTTAAATAATCAAGTTTATATCGTACATTTACCTCCTGTGTTCTGTGGGATTGCTAAAAAGTCTTCTCGTACTGTTCATGTAAACATACCTATAAATGATACACTATTTTATATTTATTTATCATTTTAAAAGTAAAAAGCGCGCGTGCATTTCTCACGACATCAGTTTGGTTACTGGCCGCCCGCCGCAGGCCGGTAATCGGTATCCGGTTTGTGTGATATGTCTACCCCGTACCCCGCACCCGGCACCGCAGCCCGCAGCGCGGTTGCCGCATCGCTAGCGCACGACTCATGCACAACGCACGGAAAACGAACAGAGACAGAGAGCGAAATTCCAAAGAAAACTCTAAATTTTTACTTACTAAAGAAGAGCTGACAAGTGACAAGACTTTAAAATATGTAATAAATCTAACAATTATTTTTTTGTGCAAATACCTTCACTGTAGAAATAAAACAATCTCATCATCATTTTATATAATCTATCTAATTATGAAAAACAATATATTGTACAATAAACGTATATAATATCTAATTTTAATTGTCTAATTCATTAACTTACCGTGCAGGCTCCCGGGGAGAATTAAAAAATTAAAATATGCTTTTGCTTTAAATAAGTATTGCTCGGACAAACTGTACAGTACAAAATCTACTACTATTTGCATCTATTAATGAATTTATTACACTATCAATGAACTACCTATTAACAATTATTATTTCAAAGTATTTGGTATATAAAACGCGTGTGTTGTGTTGGCTCTGCGCTTGTCAACAAGCCGCGGCAGAAAACCGGTTTGCTCCGGCGGGGCGCGGGGCGGGGGGCGAAAAGATGGAAGTGACGTCTAGACTCTGGTTGACACGCACACATGCATTTACGTTTGGGATAAAATAATTACTGTTTCCGGCTAAGAATGATTAAAATAAAAAGCAAGAATTTTCACAGGTAAATATTTATTATGTTATTCATATTACGTAAGTAATAGAGATTGTTACATTGATTTTTAATAAAGTGTAGGGTGACCATATTTCGATTACTGGTCGCAAACTCACCTCGACTGTAATGTAATAGCCAATTGAAGTAAATAAATTCTTGATAAATGCTACGTACGATGCAAGATAGCTTACCTCAAAGGACGCTTATTTTTCTTTTTTCTCCCGCATTTTTTTTTGGGAACTGATGCCCATAAGCGTTTTTTACTTGATCGTCGTGGCTCTGAAAACATTTAAATCAATTATATTGAAGTCGATTAGTAAATCGAAAAAAACGAGAACTAGTAAGTTCTGCTTGTTGATAAAAAGATTAAAAGGACTAACTAGTTATCTTATTAGTATCGCAGCTGACAGCCTACCAGGGTTTCCAACATAGATACCTAAAAATCCAAAAATTAGAAAATGAAATTACTGAACTGACTTGAACGTTTCTTTTACAATTGTTGTGTGTAATAATAATGATTATTTATATTATAATATTTTTTAACTTTAGAAAAGAAGCAAAATTCCGCCCCACGCCATGAAACATAACTTGTCCAAACAAAGCCAATCGTATGGTCACTCCACCCTGGGTGTGCCGATCAAACTCAAGTAAATAATGTCAGGACTAAATTACTTAGGTAGGTATTATGTATGTAATTTAGGTACCTACGCAAAACTAATACCTATCAGTTCATAATATTTAGTGGTAATAAATAATAAAATATACTAACCAAATAGCTAATATTTATTTATTCTATCTAGTAGGTACCGATAAGTTATGAAACGAATCTACCTACTAATAATAATGGACCGAAATATGAATCATAAACACATCTAATTTTGTACCTAACGGTAAAATGACTGTATTTACGCTTATGAACGAGAAAAATGATTTGTAGGTTATATTTTCTTAATCCGAGTTTAAAAAAAACAAATAGGTAGGTATATATACTTACTGCGAGATACGACCCGACGTTCGGAGTCCATGTTGGTAACTTTTATGGTATAGGTAGGTACCTATTTAAACCGTAAACAAATATCGATAATCGAAGTCCGAAAACAAAACAAAAGTCGTAATAAAGAAGGTAGGTAGGTTTCTCGATTCCAAATCACAAGGCAAATCTAAATCGAAATCCGTAGCATAGGTCAAGTAGTGTCAGAAATATTACAATACAATTGGCAAACAAATACGCACGCACAACGCAGACTAGTAATCACAATATCTAGTAATCGTCTAACACTGACGAACGAATTGCTAGGTATTACCGGTATCCTAGCGCGTCCACGCACACATTGACATTTGTCACTCTACTTCAGTGCCCCGTCCCACGCTGCCGCACCCCTCTCCAGCCCCACGCTTGATGCGACAGCACGACGACCGATGAAAATTTGTGATTAATTTGAACGTGTGCCGTAATACCAAAAATGATGTATGAAAACTCAATGCTTTTCCATTATTTTTGCATATTGTGTAACTTAACAATGTAAGGCATGTTTCGAATTACATTATATTAAGAATATTGCCGTTTTCAAAGTAGAAAACAAATCATTTATACTGTAAAAATGTGAGAAATATTAATCGTTTACAATTCGTTGTATTTAAGTATTTTGCAATAAAAATCAAATGGGAACCTAGATAAATACTGTCTTATTCCGAATAACAGCACAATAAAGTGGAAATATATGCTCAAACTGAAAATGATTTGGTATTATTACGTTTGTATGGAAAAATTATTGTCGTCCGCCGGCCTCTTAAGACTCATGCCAAAGAATATTTTATATTATACAAAATATAACATTATTCTCCCTTACCTACACGTTTATCACTGGTAGTGTGCTTGTTTGATAAGCCTATTGATTAGGTAACTAAGTTAGCAAAATCGTCTTAGGTATCCGTACGAGGTAAATAATAATGGCGGATACAACGACGTGCGATACGAGTGTCCCCCAAGAAAGTTCACGACACACTGCCGCCCGTCGCCCGCGCCCCGCGGCCCGCGCAGAGGCCAGACTCCAGAGCAACTAGGTACTTATACATTTTACTACTTATATTTTAGTTTCTTAATCCTGTAACAATACTTGTTAATTTATGATACTTAAACTGGGATTACTCGTTTAAGGAAGGGCGGGGCTATTTTGTCGGCGGGGCAATCTTGTCAGAAGACTTTGTAGCCTACAGTTTAATAGATTTCTAGTAACGAAATCTTTCGGCAGGTATAAAATTTAATTAGCTACGCGATAAGCTAACATATGTCGCTGTAGGATGCATGGTTTTGGAATTACAGCTATTCTTCTACAGTCGTCATTTTGAATGGACACAACATAGACGACGCTCCGCAAATTTTATTTCGTTTTACGTGTAAAAAGTGATTGTTGTGAAATCTGCCCAAGGTAAGTAATAACTTTGAATGTTGGAGATTCTTTCTAAACTATTTATTTTATCCTACGCTTTAAATAAAAAGTGTTATGAAGTCCGATGTCATAACCACAAAAAATATTTTGGCGGGGCTATGTTGTCAATTTTTAAGACGAAATAGCCCCGTCGATTTTGTATGAATTTGCAAAAAGCTAGTGACGTGCTACGATTGGCTTTCTTATCGACATAAGCATAAATGTTGAGGCAACTGACATTGTAGTAGGGATAGAAATTTGATCTCAATAGTTATTAATACGATTCCTTGTCTTTTTGTTTGTTGCAATTTTATTAACTAAGAGTCATCTTGTTTTGTTTTGTAGCAATTTTATGTGTGTTTTGAATACTTATGTTAATACAATTTTATCATTTTGTCCTTAATAAAGTTTACTACTTACTTAAATGTGTTTTTTTAATACCTGGGTCAAAAAAATTGGAATCAAATTGAATTATATTTGGAAGTTTAGAATGTATTGCTTCTTTCGTAAGAAAAATTGTTCTACCTTATGGGGCCCTAACGCTATGTGGCACCCTCAACACTTATAAATTAATTACTTGATGAAAACATAATTTATCCAAAATCTATTTTGGGTGAATTGAAGTGGTATTACACTTATATTAAGTATACCATATTAGTAATAAATATTTCACTGTAATAATAAATAGAAAATTTGCGAAAAACGGCCACTTTTAGCAATTTGCTATCTGTAACTACAGTGAAATATTTATTAATAAATAATAATATGGTATGCTTAAAATAAGTGTAAGTAACTACACTTTGGTTCACCCAAAATAGATTTTGGATAAATTATTTTTACATCAAGTAATAATAAATTTTTAAGTGAAGAGAGCGCCAAATAGCGTCTTAACTTTTCTTATTCAAATTGATTCCACACAAAAAGTTATCGATATTTCAAAAAAGTTATATCGATATTGTGTGCGCTTCACTATCTTGTATGGACGCTAGACGGAATAGCCCCTCCAAAAATTTAGAATGATTTTTCTCGAAAATGAACCATAAGTCTGCGTAACTAAATACAAATTCAAATAGGCAGCGTCATCAGTATTGTTTATTTCTGGGTAAAATGGAAATTGCTCCACAGATGTCGTTCTATTAAACTCTTGACGAAATAACCCCGCGCGGGGCTATTTTGCCCAAAGTCAACTCCTATTAGAATATGGCTATTTTCTTAGCTACTGCAATCGTTTTTAACGTTCTAAATATGATGAATAGAATAAGAAATAACGGCTTGTTTTGATGTAATTGACAAATTTTCCGTAGCTATTATTTAAGAAAAAATACAGACGTGTTCTTTTTTGAGTGTTATTTTTCGGACGGAATAGCCCCGCCCTTCCTTATATATTTCTAACCTTTTATCCTATGTATATTATAATCTTACTACGTTCGTTCTTAGTTCCAATCTGTGGTTCCAATTAAACGCTTTGAAAACAAAGACAAACTCTTTAAACCTTTTATATGACGGTAGTGGGTATGGCTTCGTGCGAGTCCCACATACCCCCTTGGACAGTAAAACTGGCGAGGGGGATGCGTAAAGGCATTTCCCAACGTTAAAAAAAAAAAAAAAAAAAAAAAAAAAAAAAAAAAAAAAAAAAAAAAAAAAAGCTCTCAATATAGGAAATGTTACATTATTTGGCCTAACCTTGCGTTTTTTAGAGGACGGAATTTTTTTTTTTTATATGTAGGGGGGGTCAGTGTGAAGATAAAACCAAGTTTGTGAGGTGGCCACCCTTGTCCCACGGCCGCCATCTTGAAAATAGCGGTTGAAATTGTTTTTTACTATATATCACTTAAACTATTTATCTGATAAAAAAATTGTTAACATTATTTGTTGCAAATTACATTCTCTACAACTTTAGTCCTGTAACTTTTTGCCGTAGAACTATAAATAAAAAAGTTATAAGCGAAAATGTTCAGAAATTAGAGCTATTTATATTTTTCAATAAAACTTTTTTTTTATCATTTTACGAAGAAATTATATCAGACCATTTTTGTAGATTGTTCTTCTAGGAACAACTTTTACATACAACATTTTTTCATTACGTCAATATCTAAGGTTTCACAGCGCTCTGAAGTGAGCAAAGGTTTTACACACAAAAAAATAAAATTGCGTCCTCTAAAAAACGCAACCCCAAATGTAACTTTTCAATGGACTAGTACTCGGCCCATACACGTAGCTATATACGAAACTTGTTTACGCTCTAATCTGACATCTAGTTGCTTTGCCACATGTTGTTCCGTCCAATAAACCAGACACAGCCCACTCCATACTAGCTCCTCTCCCTATAATAATAAGGTGTTAAATCGCGTGAAGGTTCCGTGTCGTTAGGACGTTGTCGCTCGATCTGCTGTCTATAGTGTACCCGTTTGTTTTAGGCACGACGATGCAGATG
Source organism: Colias croceus (assembly GCF_905220415.1). Lineage (NCBI taxonomy): Eukaryota > Metazoa > Arthropoda > Insecta > Lepidoptera > Pieridae > Colias > Colias croceus. The sequence continues at coordinate 286,928 of NC_059551.1, read as the reverse complement.
TAACATGGAGTGCGGCAGTTATGTTTTATTGCTCGACGGTTTTGCTGCACGAATAAACGGCACACTGAAATATAACATCTATTTCTAGATACATAAATGCCATTTTAAATTGATACGTATCTTAATCGGGCTTCTGTGCAACGACTTAGCTCGAATCTGTCCCTTTCCTACGATGTAATTAGAGCGAAAGATAGTTTTTACATAGTAAGAACTAACTTGATTCAGATGTTTGTTTTTCATTTGCCTTCATTCCTTTGTCTACGCTGACTTTTAGTAATCTTAAACAATGGAACAATTACACATTTGTAATTTTAATCAAATATTTGCAGATGTTTTCACTGTTGCTTCAAAAATTGTATGTTGTTTCTGTTTGAAGTCGAAGTGTAAAATATAAAGCAAAAAAGTATTAACGCGAGGTATTTCAACGCGAGGCAAGATTTTAGGAGGTGAAGTGTGGGGGGCCGTTCGCGTGACTCGCGCTCCTCGCGCTCCTCGCGTCGTTTGTTTTTCGTAACGTTAGCGCTATGCCACAGTGTAAAATATATCAAAAGTAAATTGTGATCAATTTTTATTATGTAAGCAATGTAAAAGTGTTTGTGTCAGATTGTAAATATAAAAGTAAATAAAGTAAGCATTTACAACTTTATAAACTGAGATAAGTAGGTACTAGGAATTTATTAATTAGCACAACATAATTATGAAAGTACTTGGTGTAACTAATAAATATTACTTGCTGCTACCAGTAGAAGCTTAGAGTATTATATTAGAATAGTATAGAGCGCGTGTATTGCACAAATTGCTTAGTGCGCATCGAAGGCAGATGAACTATAGATACTATATAGATGTGTGTGTGACAAATAGGGATGGGTAGGTATCAATTGCGTGTTGAGCTATCGATAAGTTATGCAAATAAATATGTAACATAAGAAAATATATTGTTCAATATGTTATTAAAGGAGAAATGTATGAAGAAAGTATAAATATATGTAATTTTAAATAATAATGTAAAGTCTTCTATTAATTATAAGTAGTTTAAAAAAATGTATAATTGAAATATCTGAAAAAACGTGTGGACTTCTTAAATATTAAAATTAAGAAAATAAGGCTACCTTTTATTGCGAAATATGTACCACGGGCGAAGCCGGGGCGGACCACTTGTATTATATATATAAAACAAATTATTATAAACTAAACTCTTATTTCACAGTAACGCAGCTTTTATCGTTTTGAAATAAAAGCATACGAGGTGAAACTTTATGACCAACTGATATTTTTATTCTGTGTCATCAAGTAACTACGTTTTTATCATATTACTCAATTTACATACCGTTTCTTATAGTTCTCTTTTCCTGTTCTTTTTTTTGATACTGACACTGCTTTCTTCCGAATTTTGTTTGTTTTGTTACCCATTTTCAATAATTTATCGTTACTCAAAACGTAAAATCGAGCGGAGATAATTTGACACAGGTCCTACATTAGCAAGCGCCTGATCAGGACTGGCGGGGTAGCGGGCAGCGCGGTTTGTAAAGAAAACGCTGGGCAACGTTAAGTTCTGAGATATAATATGTATTTAATAATTACAGGGCTTCAGTAGAAAACCAAAATTTAGCACGTTTTCTGCAGTACATCAAAATACATATCCTTATATAAAAATTATTTCCAAAATCAGAAATTTCATTAATAAATAATTCGTTTTCGATCTTTATTTTAGCCTATTTTTATGATTTTATATGATCGACCAAAATACACGTGGTTGTGTAACAAATTAGCGCACTTTTTAGGAAATATCTTGAAGTGTATTGATTATTTTTTCTAGAAGCGTCATATAATTGCAAATACATGAATGATCTTGCAAACCAATTTTACTCCGCTTCGCTGAAAGGACTCCCCATAGATCGAGTGTTTCACGAAATGAACGATCATTTCATGAAATGAGCAAATCTACGATATGGCCACGACATTTAGATATGTAATATTACTATTACTATGTAGTACAGATTATGAATATATTATACATAATATATTATACGTATATTATAAAAAAAATTCAATGTACAGTTTTGTATACATATTATGTTAACGGAAATGTATGTAATCTGTCATTGTACAAACAATTCCTAGTAAATGTATGTATTTCCTAAAATAGCACGGAAATGTGTGAAATAAATTATTTTATACTTATGCATTTCACTTTTCCTAGGAAATCTATACATTTCCTATTTAGGAATCGGAAATGTAAAACATTTAAAATATTGATGTACGCGGGGACAGCGGGACGAGGGGACTGATTACTTGCCAAATGAAAATTTGATTTTATAAGAATAAAATATATGAGTTGATCTTGTGATACTTACATTAAAAGTTAAAAGATAGTTAATTTTAGAAATGTTCAATAATAAGATAATAATTTGAACATATTATTATTATTTTACGGTATGACTGTTAGGTACCCGATTGTCTCAATAAGAGCTATAATAAAAAAAATAACAACGTGTTTTATTACAGAAAGCATTTACTTTATAGTTTAAACATACATTTCCTAATACGATATTGGAATTATATACTATTCCGAGGAAAATTATACATTTCCTAGGATATCTTGCATTAAATAATTTTTTAAACAATATTTTATACATTTCCTGAATGATGTCGGAATTGTACACATATCCTAGGATTTGTATACCTACAATTCCTTGATTTTATACATTTCCGGTAACATATTATATACAATATATACGGGGTGTCCCAGAAGTTGACGTCAAGCCGAAATTTTCTGACACCAGTTACCAGAAAAATTAAAAAAAAATTAATCATAAAAAACTGATTGTCTTCATTTTACTCCAGTTCACTTATTTGTCATAAGCGTCACTATCTGTCTCGCTCACACTTTATGGAATGTTACCATCTTATTTAAACCATCTGAAACATTAGGAACGCTTTAGGTACACCAGAATCGTTTTTTTTGTAATTTCAAAGAAATTGTTAAAAACAGACTTTGTTTAACAAAAAAAAAATTTATGGCCGATCTAAGATATAATGGAGTAAGTGTTATACCATGTTAGAATTCTTATTAAATGCGCTAACTTTTAAAGCTACTTTCCAAACTCGAGTAGAAATTTTTTTTTTCAGGACGATCAGTTGAAGTAGTACGAATAATTAATTTTGAAAACTTGGTACGGTATTAAATGACATTTTCCTACAAGTTGGAGTGAACGGCACAGGGTTTAGGATCACAGGTTACATAAAGCACTATTCGGGATGACGTAAGAGAAAAAAAATTGGCAAAAAGTAAATATTTGTAACAAAAAGAATGAAAAAACTGTCACATGATGTACATTTTCTGGAATAAAAAAAATTCCATAACTTCAAAAATACATGACTTAATTTTTCTGATAACTGGTGTGGGCTGTGGCATTCATTACCTGTCAGAAAATTTCGGCTTGACGTCGACGACGTGTTTGCTCCAGTAAATAACGTAAACAGGTTATGAATACCTACTACATACAGAAGTCGACTTCTGGGACACCCTGTATGTAGTATTCATTACCTGTTTACGTTATTTACTGGAGCAAACATACCTCTAGGATCTACCTATAGTAATAATAATAATATTGTAAATCTTTCTTGATTTGATTGATTGCACCGCGACTGTAAGAATAACGTACTTACTACTATGAATTTTATTTACCTATACCTAATTGCTATCGCGTCAATACTCAGCCCGTGGAAACTAATTTACAGAAACTAAACTTTCTCAAATAAATCAAGACTTATCTTTTTTATATTATAATGTATTATCACTATCACATACATACCCTTTGTATGCTTAAATCTTTAAAACTACGGAATGGATTTTGATGCAGATTTTTTAATACATAGAGTGATTCAATAGGAAGGTTTTAGTGTATAATTTATTAGGTTTGAGACAAAATGGGCGAAGCCGCGGGCGGTAAGCTAGTTTATTAATATTATAACAATACTATTATAACTTACCTTCGACATTTAGCCATCTTTTCAATTCGAAGCTTCTTTAGTTCTCGTTTCTTAAGTTTTTTTTTATTTTGTTTGTTTACCATTTTCAACAAATCAATATTCGGCGTAATTATAAAACACGGCGCAGCAATTTGAGCGTGGTCTACTCGTCTCAACGGAGCGATAGCGTCTGGCGTATGAAATAGAAATTATGTTTGAAGCTCCTGGAACGTGCGAAGGAAGATGATTTCTTGCGGAATTAAGAGCCCTTTGTACTGAAACTTTAGGCATTTTAGGCGCTGAGACGGCTCGCGACCGCGTTGCGCAGGAGCCGGCGCGGCATGAACTCCGGTGACCTATGAAGGCGGGCGATTACGCCACAGTATAAATAAATCAGTAGTTCGATTTTATTTGCTATCGTAGGAATGTTGTTGATAAATAAATTTACTACTTATCCTATACCATTAAACGAGCAATATTTGCATATTTATATATATCTATTTTGTTTGTATATTAATGAGTTCTCGAAAACGGCTCTAACGATTTTATAAAAGTTTCAATTTAAGGGTTTACAGGGACGAAAAATCGATCTAGCTAGGTCTCATGGAAATCGTTTTAGCCGTATTTCACGCACAAAGATTTACCCGCGCAATACGTTTCGTAATTTCACCGGTATTCGGTATTCTTATCACTACATAGTAAGTGTAAAACAAAGTCGCTTTCTCTGTCCCTTTGTACGCTTAAATCTTTGAAACTACGCAACGGATTTTGATGCGGTTTTTTTTAATAGATAGAGTGATTCAAGAGGAAGGTTTAAATGTATAATAACATCCATTAAATAGTGGAGAAGTACTGTTATTTTTGAGGTTTCTAATGTGATGTCGTAAAAAATTACATTTTTTCCGCTTACATTGCAAACGCAGGCTGAACCCTACGAGTTTTATCAAAATAATGTACTAAGTATTATACACATTGAAAAGGTCTACAGAAAAGTCCGCGATGGTATATGTCTATCTTTTATGGATAACCCACAATAACTTTTTTTGTCATTTACTTTTTACGACAAATAATGGCTAATTTTCGAAGCGATTTTAACCAATACAACATTAATCCTTAACCAATTAAATACCTTGAATACATTGTTCATTTAATAAAGATCTATATGGCCCTTTACACCGTATGATTTAAGTGAATATTTTCGAAGATATTACAGATTTAAAAATTGCGGGACGTAGCGTTTGCGGCGGTACCGGCCGCGGCCGGCCGCCCGGCTATATAATATTTTATACCAGTGCGAAGCCGGAGCGGGCCGCTATGTTTTTATATACAACGTTCACAGTTTTTCTGTAGTGTATTTAGTATCAGCATTGCACCCGTGTGAAACCGGGGCGGGTCGCTAGTAAAGAATATAGAAATAATTGTTACGTAGCCGAGCGGTTATAGTGTCGGTTCCGGTTTTTTCCATTCAACTACAAAATGATTAAAAAGATTGAAAATACTTCTTTATAATCATCAAAAAAATTAAAATAAAATTTGGGTGAAATTTTAATAATAAAGGAAAAAATAAACAATAACAAAAATTATTTTTATAGATTTATTTTATGAATAGTATTTATACATATATATTTAATAATTATTAATATAAGGCAGTTCAGTAAAGAAACGAATCTTCAATGGCGGCGCTTATCATTCCCTCTCGCTTACACACGGCCGTACGGCATGCAAAAAAAATGGAAAAATAAAATCACTAAAATGTATTTGATTTTCCCTATAATACAATTATGCATTTGCGAAAGTAAATAATGTTTTATTGGAATTTGACAAAATATGTTCTTTGGGAAAAGTTGTTCTTTGGGAAAACAGCGAACTGGAAATTAAAATTCAATATAATCTACTTTTCGTGTGCTAGGTCCAGGTTCATTTTCATCGACCCATATATTCCTCAATGCTGGGCTTGAGTCTCGTCTTAGAGGGCCACAGTCCTCATGGCGCTTCCCTCCGTGTTGGGGACTAGGATCTGATAACAAATCCAGATTGTTTTGTGTTACAGGTTCTTCATTTTCCTTATTTTCGGATGATTTGTTTTCTTGTGATATATTTCTTATGCCCATATTGATATATTAAGAAGAGCTGGAACGTCAACACATTTACACATTGCACATGTTAGGCCGGGAGATACTGACACAAAATTTCGGGTCATTTGTAACAGGATGGCGGTCTAGTGGGGTCTTACTTATCCGACGAGTGTGACTTACGCCCACGCGACTAGTCCGCCGGTACCAGCGTTCTGACCATCATTTTTCTTTTTGTCATTGCGTAATAAGACCTCTGTAGAACCGCCATTCTGTTACAAATTACCCGAAATTTTGTGTCAGTATCTCTCGGCCTATGTATGTGTCATATTTTGCAATTGTTTATAAATACAGGGTGATGTTATTGGTGTAGTACGAATATCTAAAAATCTATGAAGAATTTTGTGATACAGTAAATGGAAGAATTATAGACTATTTTACAGTATTTAATAAAATCATTTAATTTTTTGTTCATTTTCATTAGAAATGTCAATTTTTCTCACCAAGGTGGAAATTTGGATGATAAGGATCTTGTTAGAAAAATATAAATTTTGACTAAGATCGGCATTTTTTTTTTTCAAAAATCAAATTACTAATTAATAATCAGAGTTATCACCATTTACATTAATTTACAAACGATATCGGTTGTTCTTACTTAAAATTGAATACCAATGTCTTATTGCGGTATGTGTTCTTTGGAAGTGTTCGTAAAGTTGTTGATCCGTAATTAAATTTTGCGGAAAATCTTTTAGAGCGCTTAGTTGTGACATATCCTAAGCATATTTAATAGAATTAAAAGACGAGCGAATATCCAGAATAAAACACAATACCTATTCTTTATGACATTATTTAAAAAAAAATACGCCAAACTATACACAATTTTTACTTGATGCAATCCTCAAAGATCATGGACATAGTGTATTGCGCCTTCCACCATACCATCCAGAACTCAACCCAATAGAGTTACTATGGGACATAATTAAAGGGAAAGTAGCATCACAAAATGTGAACTTTAACTTGAAAACTGTGGAAGAATTATTTAGAAAGGAAGCAAATGCTATTAGTCTGGATATGTTTAGTGACGTTTGGAGAAAGACGCGAAAACATGAGAAAAAATATATTCAATTAGAACCAAAAGTAGATAATTACACTGACTCATTTATAATAACATTAAGAAATTCCGACGGCGAAACATCGTGTTCTTCGAGCGATGAAAGTTTCAGTGAAGTAGAAGATTACGATTACGATTAAATAGATTCTTCTTCTTCTCTATAGATACTGCTTTCTGAATTGGTGGTAAATGTTAAAACTGTTAAACTGTTATGACGATTCAAAAGTGCTTCTAGAAGAAGTCTAATTGTATAAATGTTTGAGTTTGAGTTTAAAACCAATAGTGTGAAAATTATACAATAAACATGTAACACGTATTTGTTAGCGCGTATTGGTAGGTATTACGTACTTAGTACAAATATAATATTTCTTAGATATTTTTACTCGACCAAAGTCAGGACAAGACTGCTCCGCAACTGCAGAAAATGTCCGTCATTTAAATCACTATCAAAACAACCATCCGTGTGTTGGGACTTGGGAGTGAGCGCACGAGTTATTTGTATTGTTTTTATGACCTGAAATTTAATTATTATTTGATAATTGAATGATTATTAATACTTTTATCCAATTGATTATTTTTAGAATAAATAATTAAGTTCATCAATTGATTTACTTTTAAATTATAATTTTACAGGTAAATTATGAGAGCTTTCATAATTATATTTGCATATATTTATCTACAACGCACCCATTTTACAATTCAAGTCTAAAATGAAACTAGAGTCGCATTTATTTTTGAACATACTGTAAGTGAAATTGCATAAGTGTGAGTACTGTGAACATGCCAGCTTTCCTTAATTGACCTGTACCACGCGTATATCTAGGATTTACAATTTCGGGAAGTAGGCATTTATGGTAAAACTGTATTAACTTGGTCTCCATCTTCGATTTCCAAAATACGTCATCTTTTTCAATTATTTCTACGTGGACTGGCTCTTTTTCTCCGGCCCAAATACCAAGTAGACATCTCTTTCGTCTTGCCACATGCAATTGTCCCTGGATTTGGTAGAACCAATTACTATTTTTATTAAGTGTTACAGTGCGCGTTTTTTTATTAAATTTTAATATTTGAATTTTATTTTCCTCAATTGCTTTTTTCGTGCCAATTTTTGATGCCGAAAAAGGACATTTGACTTCAACTAGAATATCATTTCCAATAAGCCCATCTGGCGTAGCACCAATGAATGGGAAATCTTCATCTATAAAGAGTCCACAAGGCTCAATAGTCACGTTTTCTTGTACTTGTATTTTGTGCAATGCTTGCTGCTCATTTTCAATGCCATAAGCAATTGATGCAACATGGCTTAAATTTTTTTTATATAATATATTTTTTACAAGCGGTGCGGAGTCTTTTGATATTTGCCTTTTGCAAATAAGGCCAAAATTTGAGGCTGTTATAAGATTTTTTCGAATTTCTAACCATTCGCTACTGTCTCTCTGTAGTATTGTATTACGCTCAATCGCGTCCTTGTCAGCAGTAAGAATTTCTAAATTTTTTAGAAATTCTTCTTTAGCTACTTCTATTTCAGACTGGGACATATCTGGATCTAAACTGCCGGGGCCATAGTCATTTTGTTTTTGTTTCGAGTCTGTCAATTTCCTGATTTTCTTTCTAACTGGACGTTCTGAGTTGTTTTTTCTTTTCTGAGCTTCTTCCCTTTTCTTTTCCACAACTTCAGCTAATCCCATTCCGGTTCGATTTTTATTTGTTAAAGTGTTCAGCACATGCGATATGGCTGACTTTTCATTAAATTTTACGACTGCAGCATTACACCTCCCTTGGTACCCTCGTTTCAATGCAAAATTTATTCGCTTTCCTCCTATAAATTTCGCAATGACATTGTTGAAACATTCAACAGGATTGGTATTCACGTTTTCTATTAAACTTCGTGATTTTGCTGCAATATTAGAAATAATCGAATTCATCCGGAACAAAAGTGTTGAATTTTGAATCGTTTTCAGCCCGTCGCTATAAACTTTTTCTTTGTCACAGTTATAATCCTGGCACATTCTGTGATCGCCGTATGCATGCGCTACAGAATTGATGATATCACTGTGAAGAATCGTTATAGCATTGTCCTTTCGATTTTTGTTATGGTGTATAACTGACCTTACTATTGCTTTCCTCATGGACATAATTTTCACAACTGTCAAAGTTTTTCGGTGAGCCAAAGGGTATTTTGTTTCTGAAACCAGACTACGTAATTTTTTGCACAGATTTCTCAAAATATGATTTCTACACTCAATTTTTTCCACCGTTATATTTTGGTCTTTATATGGATTTTCTTTCAGTATTTTTGCGTATGTCGAGGCGTCTCCGTCTGCAATCATTCTTTTATAAATTATGCCATACATTGAAATTGATAGTTTGAACCCCTCGGCAATTATTTGACCCTCCATAGAACACGATGAACCATCGAAGTTTTTGAAACAATTGTGCTCCTTAGGAGCGACATTTTTGTTATCTGCACGGGCGCACACGAGGCAGTATTTATTTTTTACAGCCAGAAAAATTATTTTACCGGTTTTTCTACCGATAATTGCCGCAGTTCCAGAAGCAGCTTTATAATTTGATCCATACGATCTAGCACACCAAGAAGCATCGACGTAAACGTCAATTACCGGTATGCCATTTTTGGTGCGACCTTCTGCGATAGCCAATTTTTTTTCTTCTTCTGCAGCATCTTGCATCGATTCGGCTGCTGTTTTTTCATAACATTCGTACACTTGATCCTGGAGTTGATTGTAATATTTTGTAGAAAATACAGGAATATTCATTGCAGAAAAAAGCTCTTCGAATTGTGAGAAGCCGATCCCTGTTGCGATGATGCCAGTGGTAGCTGCGATATTCACATTAACATTTGAGTCAATATTTTCTGATTTGATAAGGCAAATTTGTTTACAAATATTGCATTCAAATTTAAATACTGAAAGTAAGCCAACCCTTTTTTCACTGATTAGCTGAAAATTTCCAGCTTTGCAGTCAAATAAGTTGTTGTGGCGTGCTTTTTCTTGTAATTGACTTAATATATAATCACATACATTCGGAAATACTGACTCAAATGTAAATGCAAATATGGTATGCACAGGCATGATAGCAACAGAAATGCTTCATTATGTTCCATGGAGGGTCAAATAATTGTCCTAACCTATCCATTTACATGTATGAATAGCATAATTTATAAAATAACTAGCTTTCCACCCGTAGCTTCGCCCGCGCAGTCAAAGAAAAACCACTCTAGACCATTACACAAGCAAAAATGAAGGAACAATGCGAAGTTAACTAAATATGTTCCGACACGCTCGCAGGCGGTGTATGCGATTGCGCGTGAATTAGCCGTAAACGAAGCGTTACGGAAATCCCCGAAACCGTAATCGGCTTAGCCGACTAGTCGGTCTTATTACAACCGACTAATCGGCTAGTCGGCTAGTCGGCGAAAGTCATAATCGGCACATCACTAGTCTTTATGTAATTTGTCACGGTGGGTTATACATCGAATTGATCCCGGGGTGATCCACGGCTTTAAATTTGTGCGTCTGCGACTAACTTTAATTTTAACCGAGTGTTTTTCTATGGAGTTCGTTAATATTTCGTAAAATGAGGAAGATGCATTATTAACTTGTGTAGAGGAGAGAGTTTCCTTCCAATCGGTATTTTTTAGTGATGTGATGAGAGCGTCTATGTCGGTTTTCGTACGCCATCGAGGTAGTTTTTGTGGTTGCTTTGTATTTACTACTTGACCTATTACAATGTCATGATCGGTAATAGTTGATTTACATATTGCACCGTAGAGTCTACCGGTTGATTTGATGAAGATGTGATCGAGGCAAGTTTTATTTCGAGTGGGTTTTGTGATAGTGGGGAGCAAAGAATGAGATGACATAATACATAGATAATCTATAGATTCTTGAGATTCCGAGTTACAGATATCAATATTAAAATCGCCAGCTACTATCGCAATAGGTTTCTTGCTTAATGTGTGAAGTAGAGTATCTAAGGAAGAAAGAAATGAGGTGTTAACCGGAATGGATGGGGTCCGGTAGATTCCTAGAAGAGAGATGTTATGATTGATGTTAAGTTTTAGGCTATCTGCGTTTGTGAGCGAGGAATGTTCTATAGCTGATTTGTGGCAATCTTTAATGAATATAACTACACCACCCGATTTATTTATCTGGTTGGAAGTACGAAATGAGTTGTATCCAGGGAGGTGGTCAATTATAGTATTTTCACTTAACCAGCATTCAGTTAGAATTATAGCATCAAATTTTACACAAATACCTAAGCAAGTTACCAAAGTGGTTACATATCAGCAGATATCTATATTAATAGACGATTTTTTTGTTAAGTTTATATTCTGCTGACCTTGATACACTATTTCTATCTTCCAGTAGTCGAATAACGTGTAAGTTTTCTTTGTTCATTCAATAAGTAGGTACGTATTAATAATATATTTCGGAGGCGTCTGTGTTAACCGACTTGAATAACAATTAGTGTTGTTTGTGAAACTCGTCGACATGCAAGCCGTGTTTCTTATTTATTACACATTACCTCAACTATTGTCTATAACACATTGTATTATGTATAAATAATTAGATGATGTTTGAAACTTCATCCGTGTTTGATAATTCTTTGTGCACAACATTTTATCGTTTTTCAATAGGTAAGTATATAAAATATCTAGGTATATAAGCTTATAGATTGTTATCAGCACCTTCTAAACAGTGGAAGTTGTGATAAAATTGGTCCAGTCGTAAAGGAGCGACGTTGGAGCAAGCAAACTGTTTTTATCACAAGTCTATCAAATATTTATAGTCTCTATAAATATAGTGTTTATTAATCTATATTTTATATGAAGATGATAATATCATCTTTTGTATTTTCGTATTGTGACCAAAACAATACTAAATAAATTATACATATAAAATACAAAATCCTTCGACGAAAATTTCCTTACAGCAATAACTACTCTTCCTTAATTAATAAAACACCTTATATGGTCATGGCGCCTCGAATATTGTTGAACATTTTAAATATATTCATTTAGGTTTAGAGACATTTATTTTCAAAAGAATTTTACAATTCACTTATTCTAATTAAATAGTGTTAACTTGTACACCATGACAAAAAAGTTAAAAACTTGCGGGTGAGCGGAGAACTACTCTGTGCAAATATATCGTCTTATGACGGTATGGCTGTGTTCGTAAGGAATGCTAACGCGGATATAAATCAACTAAATGTGACATCGAGTGCATGAACTAAAATAAATATTAATTGTAAATTTATCCAAACATTTAGTGTAAATGACTTAACTATTTAAAGTAATTTTACAATCTTGAATATATACAATCTTGTTTTTTTTTTTTTTTTTACTTTATATATTATCTAATTCATAATATTATGTTATAATGGTTTTTACTCTTTTGATTATTTTTGTATATATACTTTTTATGTTATAATTAACACTTTATACTATAATAATTTATTTTTGAATTTTTTTTTTTTTCCTATTTGAATTTCCTCGACACAAAGATCAAAGGCCAAATTCGAATCATAATATATTTTATAGAATGATTTTAATAGCTTTTAATAGCATATTTTTACCGTCATAAAATTTATCGATTCAAAACACTCGTGCTCAAAAAAATATATTTTATTTGTACCTGTACATATTACTACTCATGTTTGAAATGTATTTTCGCGAAAATTCACATAAAAGAGCATTTCCATTTCAGCTTTTCAATTTATGAATTAGTGAAATAACCTGTATTTATGAGGTAAAAACAAAACAATCCAACGAGAGACCTTTTTTATGCGAAAAATATGTAATTTCCGCAAAGCTACATAAGTTCAAAGGGTCACAGATATCGGAATGAGCCAAATTACGTTATTCCACGTTACCTTACTTTATTTTAGTAGGCTAGGGCTGCTGCTTGTGAGAAATAAAATTCGATAATTGTCCGATAAGTGAAAATTCGTGATATTTTTATATTATATTCTTCTACTATAAATAGGTAATATTACCATGACTTTAATCTTATTTTTATAAATTATTTACCTACAATAAAAGTAGAGCCGCTAAATATTGTAATTTTTTATTACTTATCAAATAACGATTGACGCTATCTATTCAATTACACACATTTTAACTCAATAAATCGTTTCCTGAAACGATAACAATAAAACATTCGAGTGACAGCCCTATTGTACACATAAAGTTCAAAGAAATTTTATTTGTGTAATGGTTTCGCCCTGTACTCTGTTTGCCTCGTATGAATTTTCTGATATAAAAAGTTTATTAATAATAATAAATTTTATAAAAACGTGTTTACTGCGAAATTGCGTTCGTATACCAGTTATTTTCTGTTGATTAAATATTTAATTTATTAAAGAAAATCAGTGCTATTTTTAGTGAAGATTTTTTTAACAATAGTCAGAAACTAGAAAGACGAAAACGTATCAAATTAAGCATCGTGATCTTTTTTTTTCCTATTCTAAAAATTCGCATTGGGTTGTTTTAAAACTAAATCACAGAATACATAATAGTAGCTAAACGCTAACTAAATGTCAATTCGTTTTATATTATGAGTAAAGCCGCTGGATTCACCTATACTAATACAGAAATAATTGAAAGCGACTGTAATTCTCATTAGAACCGAATATATAAGTTACACAGTTAATAATTAATATTGCTCATTAGAGGAGGCTTTGCGGCAGCCATATTGATGTTTTCATATCGATTTGTGTTACTACGCGGCTGCTCGTAAACAAATTTAACTATAGCTTTCTGTATGCGGCTTTGTTCGCACAAATGTTTATCCCATTCTAAACATTATTTTCTAAAGAAAGCGTAACTTATTTACTTGTTACGGTCATTATTATAATTTTACGTGTTTCCATCGATCCATTTAATATCAATATCCATTCACCAATCGGCCAGACACTAAGCTAATGTAGATCACTACATAGTATAAAACAAAGTCGCTTTCTCTGTCCCTATGTCCCTTTGTAAGCTTAAATCTTTAAAACTACGCAACGGATTTTGATGCGGTTTTTTTTAATAGATATAGAGTGATTCAAGAGGAAGGTTTTAGTATATAATTTATAAGGTTGTAGACAAACGGGCGAAGCCGCGGGCGGTAAGCTAGTTAGAAATAAAGATTGGGGTCTTAACAGAAACAAAAAGTAATATTCACCAATAATAATATATTTTAAAACATCAATTCATAACATACAATAATTAAGCTCAATTTTGATCTTAAACAATATAAAATTTCCAAACAATTAACCGTGTTTCTGTTCTGACAGATAAATGTGATTCTTGACAAAGTTGCACAAACTACGTGGCAAGAAGTCGTCACAGGCTTTGACGAACTGGCTGAGAGTTATCCCCTGGCCTTCCTTACCGATATAGTTCCTGCGATCAATCATTTCATCAGTTTGTACGCCCTGGCTGGTTAGGATGTGGAGCGCCATGTGTGCGTCAGGGTTGTCAGTCTGCGTAGAGATGGTTCTAGTGGCCAGGGCGGGTAGATTCAGGGTTGGTATCGCGGACTTCTTGAGCAGCAGCTTGCCGTACATGCGGTGCTCGAAGTGTAAACTGCAGACGTGCATGTTCTTCAGCTGGTCGACGTCTTTGCCGATCAGGTCGGGCCGCTTGCACGCCAGCACCCATAGGTGTATCCTGGAAAAGAAGGTAGCTGTTACATGTTATAAACTAGCAGAAGCAAAACAGGGCAAGTTGTCAGAAGGGCAGAAGTTAAGCAGGGCATTTAATTTTAATTATTATAATTAAGTGTGGGGTGATTTAATGTCCTAAACAGGATGAATGCGGAGGACCTCCCACCATAACGATTACCTCTTTCGTTAATGCAGAAGCAAGTAGACAAATAATTGAAGAGTTTATTTTTATTTTTAAAGTGTGGTACTTAGTATAAAAAAAAAATAGAACCTATTTTAATTATCAACTGCATTCAGGATAATTTTTATTAATATTAAATCATTGCAGAAAAGCGATTGATGGTGGCATTTCTTCTATTAGTTCTATTGGTCCCTTCTTAGTATACTATCCCGATTTAATTATCATAAAAACATGTATAACTATATATAATTTGAATGAAACAGGTTGAATGTTGACCTTTCATCGCGCGGGAACTGATGAAATCTCAAGCCCTTGTGTCTATGGGATGAAGAGTTGCATTGAAACACGGCGCAACTTGTGTTCACCATTGTACAAGCAAAGCAGAGCGGTTCCACAAGCGGTGGCGACCAAACCACGTGTTGAATGCTGATCTCAACGTGCCAAGCAAATTCCGTCCTTGTGTCTTACATTTACGAGTCTCGCTGCAAATTCTCCAATGAATAATTTACAGAAATGGTTACTAAAGCGCTGTGACCAATTGAGGCATTAGTAGCGCATGCATAACCAGTTGCCAAGCAAAGTTAGTGGCTCTGAAGTGGGATGTCACGCGAAACACGCACTTTAAATTGTCACATTGCACGGCCCGCTCAGCTCGCCTCGGCTACGTGTTGAATGCGTAGCCTTACGTCACGCAAAACTCGCTCTTATTCCCTCACCACTTACACGCCGCAAATCGGTCCAGTTTGTCTCGCAAGATGTGTATAGTCGAACACTTTTTTGTCACGCAAGATGTGTGTCACACTTTACTGTCACGTTATAATATCGCCCTAAAGGTGCATCCCGCTTCGAGCGGGCTGTCCCGTTACTATAGCGACCGCGGCGAGCTGTCACGCACCGACCGATGTCACGTAGATTTTATTGTATACACGCGGTGTCACGCTATTTATGTGTCACGTTAGATAATGCGAGTCACGTCACTGGCAGCTCCCGGCCGACTGAGCAGCTACCCGGGCACCCCCCACCCCGCTGCAACCCGGCCACTCGATGCATCGCTATCAACTTCAAAACACGTATGATAAATAAGTTATGAAAATTTCCAATCCGTTTGTATCGATTTATTCCATTTCCCGGGAACTGGGCTATTTGCGATGTAAGCGGCGAGGTGCACGCCGGATCACGCGGTGAGGGTTCCGTAGTTGGGATATGATTTTCAATTTTGAATAAATTGTTCAAATTGCGAGAATGTAATGTAAACTACTTAACATTAAGAAGTATTGTTAAACGGTATCTTCATCAATAAATAGGAAATTACTAATGATAATGAAGATATTATTTCTACTTTTCAAAGGTGATTTTCTATTAACCCTCACAAAGTTTTGTTAGATCGAGGTAAAACTATCACTTCTACTCAATTTCTATACATTAGGCGGGTGCTTACAAGCAGCAGACTTTTGCAACTTGTCCACGGCAAAGCCACGTCCACATCGTCCAAAGCTTGCTTGCTCTATCCACCAACGTCATAGCGAGTTACTTCAAGATTACATACACTACAGGCTAACCATCAGTATTGGCCAAAGAACATTCTAATATCCACTTATACCAGAGATAATCCCAATAATACTTACCTAGTTACAACTTACAGGCTTTAATTAGCATTCAGCAAGGTCTAGGTCATTTAGGCTTATCAGTTTAACCTTGGCGTTATCGGCGTTCACGCTTCTCGGTTGTAGTGAATGAATTTCGTGTATAAATGGCGGCATTTAGCGATTATGTCCCCTCACATGGGCAATAATGTGTCGTGAATGGAGATTAGGGAAATATATTATGTGCTGTGAACGGAAATTGTTTATGCTGAAGGACTGTGAAAAATGTGGAGTTTCTTGCCGGTTCTTCTCCATAGATACTGCTTTCCGAATCGGTGGTAATTCTAAAAATATGTATTGACGATTCGAAAGTGCTTCTAAAAGAAGTCTAATTGAATAAATAAATGTTTGAGTTTGTTACAAATTCAGCTGTAATATGACGAAAAGAGACAGATTTGTGGCCAATTTCAATACTTGGGAGGGATTGGAGGTTACAGGTTAGTAGGATGAGGGAAATAAGAGATCCAGTTTCCAGAAATGGTAGTCAGATTGTAGCTACTCCGGAGTGAAAGCCATACTTGTCAATAGCTAATATAGCTTTCGAATGGAATTAAATTGATGCTATTAATGTAACTAATTATTATTGTACTGATCATGTAAGGTATATCACGTACTTGTCCATGAAACCCTTTATGCTATTGGACCTTATACAACTATTAGTAATTTTTTTCAGAACAAATGGTACCAGTAAATTTTTTAGAATAAGTGGTACCAACCATAATATCCTAAACGATGATATTGGCCAATGAAAAACTGCTTAGAAATGCACTACAAATACGTTTTCTAAAGTTAAAAAGGTATATAAACAAAAACAGTGGTCGCATCTATACATCTGACCATGGGAGTGACACTGCACGAAAGGCCGAAACGGTAATTACTGCAATATCGCTTCCTCTCTCGTTACTATGAGGATATCTGCAAGGCAATGTGTACAAACATGATCAATCCTTTAAGCTGTACATAATCTAACTAGTAATTAGCCCCGACTTCGTCCAGGAAAAAATATGAATTCCTTACGTTAGGTACTTATTAATCATGTAACTTCCAGGCTTCAACACCGACTCCAGTACGAAGCTACCGGAAAATATTAATCTGTTCAAGCGTTCTCAAAAAAGATGCAGTGGTTTCGTTACTTATTCCTAACAAAATAACTTCCAAACACCTCTTTATCTTCTTAATATATATAAATCTCGTGTCACAATGTTTGTCCTCAATGGACTCCCAAACCACTTAACCGATTTTAATAAAATTCGCACACCATGTCAGTTCGATCCAACTTGAGAGATAGGATAGTTTAAACATGTAGGTACCACGGGCGAAGCCGGGGCGGACCACTAGTATATTATAATTTTAACATGGATATGAAATCTATGTTAGAATTATTCGATTTGGAAAATTTATAATTATTATTGACCACTTCAGGGATCTAAATCTAAACTCGAATTACTAGGTATTTCAATTCAATTAGTTACAAAAATGAATTTTTAGTTTAATTATGAAATTTGCTTAGAACAATAATTTAAATGCTTTTCAACAAAAATCAGTTATATATATATTTTATCTATATGAAAGAACACCTTTTTTCGATCCACAACATTTCTAGAAGAATACTTGAGCAAATGCCGCGAGATAAAAATAAACGCAATGATAAAATATCTTGGCCTCAAGTTTAGACAAATATAAATCTTACGAATGCATTCAATTGTTTTCCTGAATCATATTTTACTATCACAATGCTACTTCATAAAATGTTAAAAAATAGAATTGTTAAAGTTTTGTTATGTCTAGGACTAAATTATTATAATCTGTATTAAAAAACAGCGTGCGCCCAGCGTGACAGAAGTGAAACTTCTTTAGCAAGATTCATATAAAAATCGTTGCCACTCCATGACGTGACGGTATTGCCATGATGCGAACTTGAAATTTTACTCTCAACGCGCCTATAGAAGTTTCACTTCAAAAAAGAGTGTCAATAATCAATATTACCATTTACCAACGTCATGTACCACATTTTAATTTAAGACTCTTGAGCTTGAGTCACAGTATTAGAATATTATTTCCTAATGTGGTAGTGGTAATACTGTGCTTGAGTGCTATCAGTAAAATATGGTGATGTGTTATTATGAAAAAAAAAAATTACGAAAAAAAGCGCTAATTGTACCCATATCAGTTTTTTGTATATCTTAGAATATATAATTCTTAAAAGTAAATATTTCCTCGAATAGAGTCGTACAGTACTCCAAAATTGATAATGCACATAGAAATCTTCGTCACAGTTCGGTAATTGTCATATTCCCGGAGCGTCCGAAGACGATATGTATATAGAGTGTTTAAATGCATTTTCTTCATGCATAATTTAGTAAAATTTGTTTAGTCAAATGAAATACATTTTGGAAATACGACAATTAGCGAAGATTTGCATGCACATTATTAATTTTGGAGTACTGTAATGTTATGAAGATATAAGCTGTAATTGTGGCTGTAATTATCATCGCCATAAGAACATGAATAAATCACCATGTAAATGTAGTAACTACATACATTTATAATATTATGTTTAATATTTATTCTTTTGGTATACGACATCTACCTATGTACCGTTTTTTTTAAATAACAACTTTTACAAATCATCACTGTTACTAGAACACATCAGAAAAATCTTTTGAAGTGACCGTCAACTTCTGTATTTGACTTCTGGCCATCATATCAAAACCTCAGCATTTGGCAAATGTCCTAAAAATAAAGAATTATTATTAAATAATCAACAGCTCGATGACAAGCAAGGTGACCCAACCAAACACAACGCGATAAAAAACACATAAAAACTACCGACTGCGTGACAGACGGACATAATGCTCGATCATGCCGAACTATTACATTTATGCACAAAAAATAAAAGCATGCGTTGCGTTATAATTAACCAGAGAATAATGTAATAAGACGCTCGTGACTCCATTTTGCGTGATTGTCTCAGAAACTATCAAATATCATTTACATGTGTGTAGGTATTTATAGGTATTTAATCTATAGTCTAAATCTATAGTAAAAATCAAAAAGCTAGTGTTAAATATGTTTATTTTACTGATGACTGACTTTGTGTGTACGAAGTCGACAAATGAAGTGTGAAGCTATGGTGTGAAGTGTATGTTTTATTGTTATACGGCACACTAAATTTCTGCCTAGGTACATATCATATTATTCTAGATCTTCAGCTACCTACATACCAAATTTCATGGTAATCGGTTCAGTAGTATTTGTGTGAAAGAGTAACAAACATCCATCCATCTATCCATCCATCCTCATAAACTTTCGCATAGGTATTTTATAATATTAGTACCTAGGTAGGATATTAGCAGGATTGTTTGTTCTAAAATACGATCAAGAATTTTTAGCTTTCAATGTAGATAATATCACATGTTATAATAAGTACAATAAATAGATATTATATCCAGCCCGCTGTCATTAAATTTTAATAGTCCCAGCACATAATAATAGGTAGTTTTAGTGGTCCCAGTTACTAGCATTACTAGTCTCCTTGTTCTCCCACGCGATATTTAATTAAAACAACAAACAAGCTACTCAGTACATAGACTACATAATTTAAAACCTCATAAATTTTTTCACAAACAGACTTCATAATGTAATGGAAAAAGAGTCTATAAAAAGTTTATGTTCCGACATTTGCACAATAACTAATTCAATTAGTTATTCGTAACTGTGATCTCACCCATTACCATAATAATGAGAAATGACTCTTACATTTAACACACTTATTACTATTTTAAAATGGCAGGGTTTGAAGGACGTTGCGACCTTCACCGTCCTTTTCCATCGTGTAGCGTTGGAGAGAGACGGAGAATTTGTTTAGAGCCGGCCGCGCTTGCTTCGTCCTTGTCGCTCGCAGGGTGATTGATGATGGCATCTCGCTCGACAGCGGCATGGCAGCAGACAGAGCGTCGCCGAGTCAGTATTGCTGCTTTTTTAAATTTTAACCTAATTAGGGAATTTATCTATATATCCTAAGATAATCGGGATCAAAGTAAAGTGGTTGCTTAAATAAAGTAAATTTTTTATAATCAATTTAGAGGTTTTTCTTTTAAAAACTCAGCCCCCGGAATCACAGACACAATAGAAAATCTATTGTGTCGTGGTCCGATTGGGCCGCTCGGTGCTCAATGGGTTAAGACTATTTAACAATTTTATTAATTTACCCAAACATGATCATAAAACGATTTTTTAAATGTAACGCATAAAAACTACACTGAAGTAAATTAACCATGCACTTCCTTAATAATCGAACCCTTTGCCAAATTTGTGTTAAAAATGTCCTTTACTAATTTTTATATGAGATATTAAGTTAAATCTAATAAAGTAAAGCATGATGTCATATTTATTTAGTCGCTCATTAGTACACATGACACATCAGAGCACGTTGGCAACACTGCTCGCCTAACCGTGACTTTGGCTCGAATTCCGATAATTGGCAACAATTTCTCAGAATTCTCATAACCACTGTCGTCATTCTGTTTTTTTCGCTTGTCGCTAGGCTAATGTAAATTATTTTTTTGTTGTAACGAAACCGAAATTCGATGCCGTCGTTTTTTGTGCGGTTACCTGCTTTACATAACAAGGAGATTGACATTTTGTAGATAAAGGTACATCACTATGTTAATAAATTAATTTTGAAATAAATATAGATAGCACACGTTATTACCCTTTTCTGTGATCTGTGGTTATTACCTATGGCTTCTTAAGTCGTTTGAGTTTTTATAATATTATTGGAATGCAATAGAATTGAATTACATAATATGTAGGTAGTTTGTTTAGAATTGAATAGTAGTTCAAGCACATTGCACACAATATATTCAGAAACGTTTCATACATAATATTATTGTGATTTATATAGATTAAAGATAAAACATAGATAACGTGTGCTGTGTACACGTACAACATAGATAACGTGTAAGTATACCTACCTACTCTAGAGCCGTAATATAAAATACAGTACTCCCAAACTAATAATGCGCATAGAAAAATTCGTCACTGTTCGGCAACTGGCATATTCCGCGAGCCTCCGAAGATGATATGTATATAGAGTGGTTAAATGTATTTTCTTCATGCATAGTTTATTAGAATTATGAGTTTTGTTGTGATTTTATGGTAAAAGAGATAAGTAGCGAAATTTGTTTCGATAATTCAATGTAAGTTAATTGCGAGGATAAGCCACACGATTGCGAATATATATATTTGTTGTGTGGATTTACTTGGAAAATTCTATACGTAGAACCACAGACTAATAATAATATACTACGTATACAAAGAACTATTAAAGTGTCTTTCTGAAGCTGGCGTAATGATGGATGTATGGAAGGTTAAAATAAGGCAAAGTTTATATTTAAAAAATGATTTTCAAAAACTGGTTTACATTTAAATTGTGAAATCTAATCATTAAAATCTCAGTCCAAAGGATTTACAGAATCAGGGATTATCTCTATTTCTGATATCGTAGAATGATCAGAACGTTCATTATGCTCTTATTAATTTTCACTTTCCCCACTGCTATCTGCTACCTGTGCAAATACATAATCATTTTACCGGAAAATTCAACTTTGAAACAAAACTAAGAAGGGTATGTAACAGCAGCTCTATACAATTCCATACAGAGATAATACGTGCGGTCACCACCAATAAATAAAGACGACTGACGGATTTTTGATTTTTTGGACTGACAGGCTACCGTCACCTATCGCCCGAATTGTTTTCAGTTGTGTATGACTCTGAATTGACTCCTATTTCTTCCCAACAAGGTGCAAGATGCAAGTGCATTGTTTAGGGCACTTACGATTCAATGATTCGGGGTAATTCGGGTGTTTCTGGAAATACGATAATAGGCATGACGACAGTATCCATAAATGATCGTATTAGTGTTTTTAAGAGAAAATGTATATTAAATAAATTCAATATAGTGACTTAAAAATCTTAAAAACACTAAGATTAATGAGATTATCAATAAAATAAAACATTGAAATTCTGCAGTTGGCCATTTTGACTAAAACACGCGTGACGTCACGCTTAAGTAAACAACTCACGTCAGATGTATTTTGTTGTTATGAATATGTTGAGAATACGCATTTTTATTTATTTTCTATTGTTTCACGTATGCTTTATCGACTCTGAACAGAAATATAATTGCGAATTCACGAATACGTGGTTTCGGGGTTCTCCGCGCCAACTTTATACAATCATTTCTTATTATTTTCTCGCTTAAAATAATTACTAACACATTTTTGAGTATTATTTTAATGTGGATTCACACTGCAATACTGCACACCACTTATAAACTTTGAAATTCGTTTCTATAACACATATTAAATAAATATTTCTTTAATTTTCTTCGCAATGCATACAAATAATTACGTATTTACTAAAGAGTGACGTCACGCTTACGCCATGACACCTCAGAGCTGTTTTGGCACAGTTGATAAATATTTTTTGAAAAATGGCTTTTATCTTCGTAAAATTTAAGTATATTACTGAAATATAGGGTTTTTCTTGTATAGTAAACGTATACACACATTATGGAAGAGGATTTCAAAATCTTTCGTCATGCCTATTAGCGAAGATCTGCATGCGCATTATTAATTTTGGAGTACTGTAAATGGATTTAATTTCTGTGCAATAAGTGATAATTATTGTGGATGATGAATTATTTAATATTACGTCACTTCAGCCCCGTTGAATATTTATGCTGTGGAAAAATTTAATTAGTTTGGTACCTTCTCTATGGTCCATGCCCCATGGTACCTACCATGGACCATAGAGAAGAACATATAGGTAACATTTTACATTATAGCTTATAGCATTTATAGCAGCCTCTAACTTCTGTATATTAACCAAGATGGGTTCTTTAAAAGTTTCACTCTTTCTTATTTCAATGAACATTTAAGAAAAAAAATGTGTGCGTGTAGTGTGTACTAGTGTACCTACACACGTTAGAAGTGAAACTTCTTTATGACCTTATTTTTTCAAAAAATAATTTACTATACCTATGAATGCAACTTTACAGAAATACGTTGAATCACGCGTAGTAGGGATAAGAAAAAGATGGCGCGTAACAGAAAAAAGTCACGCGTAACGAAAAAAATAAAAAATGTTACACAAAATTTTTTTCCAACCCCGATAAAGCAGTTTCATTTCAAAAATTGCACTTAAATCTGATATCGATTAATTTAAAATTTTCAGTTATCTGAACCTAGATTTTTAACACTTTATATTCACGTTAAATGATATATAGGTATCTATCTTGGAAATAAATCTCGTTCTAGAAGTTTGAAGCTAAAATAATGTTGGCCCGCGCTAGTGTAAGCGGAGCCGAGTGACACAAGCTGTTTAATTGATCTGCGGTTACAGAGTAAGGGTGGGGCATATCTGTAAATCACCTAGATATTATTATAATATAATGAAGATATACAATTTTAATAAACTGTAGGTACCTTGTGCCTAATAACAATATAAATACAAAAGAATTATTAAAATTTCTTTTTTTCGTTACGACTTATCCTAATTACTGTTCTGAAAGTAGATTTAAATTTACATACTTACCTATCTTTTTCCCTCGGATGATAATAACTGGTTTCCCAAGTGTTTTTGCTAACAGTTTTTATTCCTATAAATCATGATTTGAATTAATAATAATATAA
Organism: Colias croceus; assembly: GCF_905220415.1. NCBI lineage: Eukaryota > Metazoa > Arthropoda > Insecta > Lepidoptera > Pieridae > Colias > Colias croceus. The sequence goes on along the minus strand of NC_059551.1, from coordinate 262,572 downwards.
TACTAATGGTCCGCCCCGGCTTCGCCCGTGGTACATATTTCGCAATAAAAGGTAGCCTATGTCCTTTCTCGGGTATCAAAATATCTCCGTACCAAATTTCATGCAAATTGGTTCAGTAGTTTAGGCGTGATTGAGTAACAGACAGACAGACTTTCGCATTTATAATACATATTAGTATGGATTTTTTGTGTGTAAACGCACCTTTACTAGCAGTAAATTTTTAAAGATGCAGTTACACTGGGCAAGTGTCACGCTATATTATATCGACTTGGCGGAGTTTGCAAAAAATACTGTAACTAATCGCCCTGTCACACCACATTGCACGTTGATATTTTAAATTCTTATATTTTGAAGAAAATGCAATAAATTTTAGCCGTTGCGGTTGACTAGCTCACATTATTTAATATCATGTACTAAGACTTATTTATGATTAAAAAAATACTGGTAGCCGGTAGGTTTACCATACTACTGTTCTATAAGAGAATAGATGCCTCAATTTATGTTTACAATGTTATTAAAACTATTTTTAATACTCATACTCATATACTTACCTATGTACTTAGTAAAGATTATGTCTTTTATTTCAATTAAAAAAGGCTTATTAATAAGTACAATTTGTGGAGATTATCCCCAGCCAAATTTTCAAAATCCTTACGCTTTCTTATTAATAAGTAAATGCAAAGGGTTTAAATTAGAAAGCCCGAACCCTCCCACTTGTCAAAAAAATATATTGAAATTTTAAACAAATTCAACCCTTCAACAAAAAAAATCGCTTATAAAGTTACGGTAACTTAACCGGAACCTGTAATCATCTTAAGCTACGTTAAGTCTTATAAGTTAGACGAATACAATAGCTTTACGTTGTAATTGACCACCTGTTCATAGAAAATCCCTTTTGTGTTCAAAAAACACAGGTAACTCCTGTACTATGCACAAAGGATTATAACCCTTATAATATTGAGTTAAGGTGTAAATCCGATTGGAAGTCGATTTCTGTCGAACTACGAATTTTTTATGAAGCAAACCAAAATGTTAAGAACGACTCAGCTTTTTGCCGACACGTTCTTATCGATTTGCCGGCTTCGTGATTTCGCTGCCTTTTGATTAAGCTTTGGCCACATCTGGGATATTTTTTTCCTTGAAAAAATTACTTATCATAAACTAGAATTTCTGCTTATTAGCATGTACTTAAGCTTCTGTATTTACTCGTAGATAGCTTATTCGGTCAAATAATTATTTTGTGTAATTGTATATCCTATTTTACCTAATAATTCGACATCTTTAAAAGTCCGTTTATTTTTTTGTTACTTACCTATATATTATACGAACTTAACCACATTAATTAATATAAAGCATTACCTACATCAAATGCCAAAATCACAAAATACTTACGCCGCCTTCCATTCTGAAGCAACAATTTCCTACATATTATCCCTGAACCAAAGAACTTCACCAATACGTCCAAAACAGGATCAATTGTAATTTTTTTTCAGTCAATTTTGTGCGGAACCCAATACATCACGGGCCACGGCAGAGCTGGCAGAACCCCAACACGACCTCCAGCTGATTTATTATTTGGATATTTTATTTCGTCCATCTTTATATTGCTACGAACCAATCTTAGCGAGACATTTTTCAACCAATTGTGAAGCATGATGATGTATGACTATTTATTACTAGCTGTTCCCCGTGGTTTTACCCGCATTCCTCCACTCCTGTTGGTCTTAGCGTGATGATGAAGGCCTATAGCCTTCCTCGATAAATGGGCTATCTAACACCGAAATAATTTTTCAAATCGGATCAGTAGTTCCCGAGATAAGCGCGTTCAAACAAACAAACTCTTCAGCTTTATAATATTAATAAGTATAGATTAGACATATGAAAACCATTTTATTTTTATCAGTACCTGACATATTATATGACTGAAATATCAATTAATTTATTTAAATCGTTTCCATCTAGATGAGTGTGAAAATGATCGAAATTTTCAATTTATATGCACCACTTCGCGAATTGATATGAAAGGAGAATGCCCATTTTTGGTACTGGTTTTTCTCATGCATCAAGACAACAATACTATTAAAAAAATCTCTTCAATTTAGAGGCCTTCTGACCATCAGAAAATATATTTTGAACAGGGAATGTTTTGTAAAATCTAATAAGACATGTAATTGTTTAAATCCATTATGATAGATTTAGTGTCCATTACCGTTTACATTTTTGGTACTTACAGGTTTTTCTCATGCATCTAGATAAAAATACTATTAAAAAAAATCTCGGCAATTTAGAGGCCTTCTTACTATCGGAAAATATATTTTGATCAGGGAATGTTCTGTAAAATCTAATAAGACATGTAATTGTTTACATCCGTTACCATAGATTTAGTATCCATTACCGGTTACCACGGTAACCAAGCGGTAACTATTATGACATTATGGTAAATAGCATGTATTAATATCGATTATTGTTTTCATTGAATTACAAAAAAATCAATTAACATAAAATCACTCTGTAAGGTATTGTCACACTGTAGGTTGTTTTAACATATATAGTGAAGTAAAATAATATAAATAGGTATATATAAAAAAATATTATTATGACATAGCATATAGTAACCAGTTATTTCTTATTTATTTCTTTCTTCGAATATGTAGTGAAAAAATGAATCAAACAACAACAACAATATGTAAGCCGAATAAAAACTCTATTGGTATTTTTTAAATATAATATATTTAGGTTTTCTTGAAATCCGTCCCGAAAGATTTCTGGTGCCTACCTACACTAGCCGATGAACAGATAGACTTTGTCTGAAAGCGTAAGCTCTACGTATAGATTAAATATGTTAAACGAAAAATAACCTTCAGACGATAAAATACTACCTAAATCACACATAAACCTAACTAAATCGGGTTTATTTAAGTTTTGAGGTTAATTCACATTTTTCTCAATATCTTGAAAACCCCTGTTTTTATCACAAAAAATCAATTGGTAAAAATCTTTTGAATATCGAAGAACCCTCCAAAACCACTCTGGCATTGATGCAACACTATACTGTGGTCCATACTTTCATGGGCATTCTCCTTTGGCATCTCCAACGACCAAACAACGTCATAGCCAGTTACTATAATTACGTCATTGTCTTTAATTAAAATGCTTCAAAATGTGACAGAACATCAACAGCGTAGAGTTTTGTTTTTGTAGTATTATTATTTTTTTGGTAATAGTTACCTACTTAGCTCCCATAAAAAAAGATTCGCCTCTGTTGTGGCCTATTCGATTATTTTGAGCTAACATAATTCTAATAACATTTGAATTGTCAAACCATATTGTTCATTTCCTAAAGATAACACACGAATAATAATGTTTACTTAAAGAAATGAAATCTTAAAAAGTATAAACAACGTTGGTAATCCTTCAAAGTTCAAACAAACAAATGATTTATAAAACATCGTTCACAACAAAAGATAAAAACAAGAAGAAAACCTACCTACACAGTTCGCGTATCGTTCGAATTACGATCATTTATTGCACATTATGTATGCTACTGGTATTAATCATTTCCTCAACTTGTCAGATATAATATTCGCATTTAGCTATCAATTTATCTTCGGGCCAATGAAGCGAATACTTTGTATCGAGTCGCGACGTGACTTCGATTTTTTGCTTTTTCCCTTCGAGATAAATCTCAAGGATTCGGACCTTTTTGTCGTACTTTTTTTATATCGAACACAATTGTACGCTACGCCCGTATGTCCATGGCAACTGAAAAGCCTATTTTAATAATGATAAGTCAGATTTGACAGCACATTTTTGTACCGCCCGGTTTCGTTCAAATTATTATTACACGAATTTTTTATTCCTTTGGTTTTTTATTACCTATTTGAACAACCTGATCTCCTCTCAATGAACAGAGGTGGTATTATTATTTATTACATGTTACGTAAGTAGGTAAACGGGTTTAAATATTTATCCACGTGTATGATCAATGATAGCTGTTATATCTGTGGTTAGGTATATTGTGATTATGCTTGTATAATGTATATTATGTTGTTATAAATTTTTGTGTTTGTAAATGGACAATTTGTATGAACAGGTCAAAGTCACTCATTTAGGTGATTCAAAAGCCCACGTAACCGTCTGATTTAAAATCAAAATACCTAGACGATTTGAAAATAGAACAAAAATCAACAATGAATTCTTTACAATTTCTCTGAAAACGTAAACATGAATATTTTCAACGCATAGATATACATATATTTGAGCAGACGAACGCGTCTATTTCATCACGAATCAAACTAAACATTTTATAAAACTTTACGATCGAATAAATTCTAACAATGAACACGTTAATCCGATCTACGCAGAGATTATTCCCGTATTAGAGAGAGAAGGCTGGCGAAACGCACGAGTGCGACAGAGAGGGGAGATAGGAGCATGTTTTTTTGGGTCATGGGTTCAGTGCTCGCGAAATGCGCGGCGAATGTGTGAGTACATGTAATATATTGTTCTTTACGTGTGCTTATGTTATGTTAAATATAAACTAAATGATTATTTTTAGTTGTACTTTTTATTTGGACCCAATTTGATGAAATGAAATAATTTTTTACTGCGTATAACGTGTTTGATTAATTATTGTGGTTTCAGAACTGTGACGTTCGAATGTGTTTTTTAGAACATATGTATAAAAAAATGGGTAGGTACTTACCTAATTTCTCCTTTAACTATTAATATCTTTATGATGGTGACAGTTGACACCAACAGTGTCATCATTCCTGAGATCAGCTCGTTCAAACAAACAAAGAAGCCCTTCGACTTTATATTAGTCTCGATATACCTACTTTATGATGATGACGTGATTTGAAAATGACTGTCATTAAAGCAGTAAGTAGGTATCTTAGATTACAAAATAAAGTACAGATGGAGCATGACAACCGCCCGTCGCCCTTGTCAAAGAAAATACGAAATCAAAAACAAATACGTCGCTGTACCAGTGCTATAGCGCATATAGTGTCATGCAATACGTCAAAAACGGTTTGCAATTTTAGTAAAAAAATGCCGTCTTGTGATAATGAAACGCTGTAAAATTTGTTCCCGAAAACAAAAAAAAGATAAAACATCGTTTCACAGGTTTTCTGTAGATTATTTGGCTGATTTATTTCTTTAATACGAATAATAATTTTACAGATATGAAGGAATACAAAACTTCAACGTATGTTGCCAGTATTTTGAAAATGAATTTGCCATTTTTATTGGTAAAACGGTAAAATGGTTAAAAGATCTTCAGGGTAATGCTGTTGGATTTTTCGATCGTGAATGTGATTATTTGTAAAGTGCACTAAAGGTTCATGATAATTATTAGATTATTTTAATAAGCATAATACATTATTTTGTTACTTTTATAAAGCTTAAAAACGTCATAGTCGTTTTCGCTAGCGATTTAATTTATGTGAACTCCATGATGGATGAAAATAAAATGTCCCGTATTCTCGACTAAAAACTACCGCTATTCGTATTCATATATTATGAAAAATAAAAAATAATATAATTATTATAGTTAATATTGAAACTTTTTTTATGTAATTTATTTAATAAAAAATTGAATACAATTATTTTGTCCATATATAACTTTAGTACTTAGGCAGGTACCTTATGTAATAAAAGAATTTAAATAAAAATTAAAACTTGACTTCTCATTGATGTATGTAGCCTACGTCACTACCGCCACTAACATAATAATTCAGATCATTGCAATGAAACCTCACCACTCAAAATCGGTCCAACGGTTTATACTGCAGGGCGTGTCAAATAAATATTATACATACATACATAAACTCGAAAAACATAACCCTCTTTTTTCCGTAGTCGGGGAAAAATTTGGGAAATTTTTCAATATCTGGCAACATTACACGCACACAGAAGCACCGTGTACGTATAGTGCAGCGGTGAAATGACAGCACACATAGCTTTATTGAAAATGACGATAAATTATTCGGTTTAGTTCGGCAACGCTCCATCTGTCTTTTATTTTGTAATCTAAGGTAGGTATTTATAATTAGACTAATTATGACAAATCTTTTCATTATAGGTACCTACTAGAGCCATGTCTATACTTAATAATAATATTATAAAGCTGAAGAGTTTGTTTGTTGTTTGTACGCGCTGATCTCAGTAACTACTGATAAACTGTTAAGAGGGCTTATTCAATTTAACGCAAGTCAAAATCTCCGCGATCTATTACGATAGATCGCGGCTTGCGCTATCCTTTTACTATGGACAGCATAGGTCCACAGGAGAGCGCCGAGCAACATGTCCTCTCTCTGAAAAGGCTCGCTGCCGACTGATTTTAATCGGGTCGCGCGCAGTGTTTTATAGTACTTTAAAAAAAATTGTAGAAAAATAATAGAGGTACCTTAGTTGATTTTTTAAATTTTATCTTATAAGTAAGACGTTCTTTTATTGCAATATGTATAAATTATATTCAACTAAGTCAAATATCTTGGTGAAAATAATCATTTTGTCGACTATAATTTCAAAAAAAATTCACATTGTTCGGATTTTAATTTCGTAAGTTAGGAGTCCAAAATAAAAAAATCTTTTAACTAACTATTTTAATAAGGATTTTTCCAGTTAGTTAAAAAAAAATGTGTGTTAGATCTGTCAGCTATTTCAGATATTTTTAGCTTCGAAATTGACACTAAAAGTGAAATCAAGTAATCATCGGCTCAGTTATCTTGATGGTATACACAAATACTGTATTAATTGAAAAAAAACTCTTAACTAACTATATAGACAATAAAATTTCCTAAAATTATTAGTAATTCATATGTTTGTAAGATAAGTGGTTGATGGACAATCTGGTTTGAAAAATCACATATTTGAGCCAAACAGCGCACGGACCGCGTGCTGCGCTGCCGCCCCCGCATCCACCGCTGCTACAACGGCGCCACCTAGCGGCGCGCCGAAAACACCCCGCTACCCGCCTATCGTGGTTGAGTCGCTCCCAAATTGGGCGACTCACCTACGCAACATCACCGCCTCGCTGGGGCGACAGGTAAGCGCGCGCGCCTACGGGACCGGCGTGCGCTTCTCGCCTCAGGACGAGGTGGAATACCGGGCGGTGGACAGGTACCTGCGCCGCATTCAGGAGGAGGGAGTTGAGATATCCTGGTTCTCCTACTCCCCTGAATCGGAGCGCAGTGTGAAGGTCGCCGTCCGTGGCCTTCCCGTCAACACCACGCCCGAGGAGCTCATGACCGCGCTGCGCGACCGGGGATATGACCCCGAGTTCGCGCGGCCCATCCGCGCCCGGAAAGGGCGCCCCGGATGCATATTCTTGGTCATACTAAGAAAGACCGAGAACCTCACGCCGGGCATATATGCAGTCAAAGAGCTGCTGTACATGCCCGGCGTCACCATAGAGGCGTGGCGCTCCAAGCGGGGCCCCGCGCAATGCCACAGGTGCCAGGGCTTCCGGCACTCGTCGCACAATTGCCACAGGCCGCTTGCCTGTGTGCGTTGCGGCGAAAGCCACGCGACCGCGGACTGCCCGCGGCCAAGAGACGCCCCCGCTATCTGCGCAAATTGCGCGGGACCACACCCCGCCAACCACTCCTCTTGCCCGGTGCTGCGGCGCGAGGCCCGCAACAAAAAGGCGGGCCCCATCGCGCGCACCACCACCACCACCACCCACGCACAGCAGCCGCGCACCGCGCCGGCCGCTCGACCCAGCGCGCCAGTAGCGCCGCCCGCACCTATCCAGCCGGTGCCGCGCGGAGAAGCGCACACCAGCGGCCTCATGGCGGCGGCGAATCCCGCCTCCGCCGCCCCCGCTAAACGTAAGCGACGAGGACGCGGGAAAAAATCCCGCTCGCAGCCCCCTCAGAGCGACGCCGCCACAGCGCCCCAAGCCGGCCCGCCCGCGCACATTCCGCCGGCATACCGCACAACAACGACGATAGCCGAGCGCCCCCGAACGGAGCCGAGTGCAACTTCGGCTCCCGAACATCGCCGAACGCAGCCGACCGCATCATCGTCGGCACCACAGCCCCCCCTAGCGGCGCCTGCCGATCCCGCGAAACGAGCGGTGATCCGAGCGGCGTCGCTAGTACTCCAGAGCGTCCTGAACGCCTTAGAGGAGGGAGCAGACCCCATACCCATAGTAATGCGGGGTCTCCTCAGCCTTCTACAACAGTAGCGCTCAGGCTGCTCTACTGGAACGCCCGCAGCATCGTGCCGACCCACAAGAAGCCTTTGCTCCGCCACCTAATGCGTGAGCAAAATATCGACGCGGCGCTGCTGAATGAGACGCATTTGGGGCCCTCATCAAAGCTAAGCGCGTCCGGGTACGTAGTCTATCGCAAGGACGAGGTGTCGCCTACTGGCGTGCGATACCGCGGGCTTGCGATCCTTATCCGTAAATCTATCCCTCACACCCCACTCCCCGCTTTCACATCCCAATCATTTTCCGCGCTCGGCGTTGAAGTGGAACTTCCAGCTCTTGGCAGACTGCGTGTGTATGCTATATACAGACCGCCTGCGGGGACTGTTGACACGAACGAGGTGAAACGACTTTTCGCCTCGGGCGTGCCGACCTTCGCCGCGGGTGACTGGAATAGCAAGCATGCGCACTGGCTGTCTCACTCCAACTGCTGCAACGGCAGAGCCCTCTATAACCTTATTGATTATAACAATATTGTAATAGAGGGCCCTCCTGAACCCACCCACTATCCCAATCAAGACTCCTTTCGCGCGGATATTATCGACTTTTCGATCCACAATGTGGTCCGTCAGTCGATAACGCAAACTGTTATTGCAGACGATCTCGACTCAGACCATCTGCCGGTATTGGCCGAGTTCGCTGCAGACAGTCCGGCAATCGCCCCATCCCGCTCCCTCCGATGTGTGAATTGGAAGCTATTTGCAAGCACGCTTGAGCGCTCCACCCCCGCACGCGCGGTCACAAGCGCTGCGGACGTGGAGATGTTTGCGAATGACTTGCAAAACACACTACAAACCGCCCTCGTCCGAGCCACGACACACAAACCGTCCACCTCCCGTCTCCCCCCCCTTCCCGGTTACCTCAAAAACCTTATCCAGAGGAAGCGATCTCTGCGACGGCAATGGCAGCGAACGCGCTGCCCGACCCTCAAGCGGCAACTTGTTCGGTTGCGTGAACAGGTTAGCACGGCGCTTGAGGAGCACAAAAGCGAGGGCTGGCACCGGTCGCTCGAACAGGCCGCCGAGGACTGGCCGTCGCTTCATCAACTCTGTCGCAGGTTCAAATCCTCAACCGCCCCCGCGCGCCCACTCACCGACTCCGCAGGTACTTATGTATATAGCCCTCAGGGTCGCGCTGACTTGTTTGCCGAACACCTGGCGCAAGTTTTTCAGCCGAACCCCCTGACGCCGTCGAACGCCGCCCACGCAACGGCAGTGAACGAATACCTAACGAGTTTTCTAAATTCACCGATGCCACTCGCTGAGGAAGCATTCTTCACGTCCCCGTCCGCCGTCCGCCGTGCGATTTCGCGTACAAAGTTGCGCAAAGCGCCCGGCGCGGACGGCGTGACGAATGAATCCCTCCGCCACCTCCCCCGTAAAACAGTCGCGGCTCTATCGCGGCTGTTTAACGGTATATTGCGCTCCGGTCACTTCCCTTCAGTGTGGAAGACCGGACGCGTAATAATGATCCCCAAACCTGGAAAGAATGCCTCCTTACCGAGCAGCTATCGACCCATTACTCTGTTGAGCACAGTCTCCAAAGTATTCGAGTCATTGCTGTTGCCGATGCTGCGCCCGTACGTGTCGCCTCGCGCTGAGCAATTCGGCTTTCGCGAGGCCCATAGTACCACCCTCCAGGTGACAAGAGTATTGCACCACCTTAGCTCCGCTTTGAACAAGAATGAGAGAGCGGTTGCAGTGCTGTTGGACATCGAAAAGGCTTTCGACCGCGTCTGGCATGAGGGCCTTATATATAAGATCCTTACCGCCACCCAGTGCCCCGCGCGGCTCGTGAGGATATTGCACTCCTTCCTCACGAATCGTTCCTTTCACGTTTCCGTGTCCCCCGCCATTTCACAAGACCACGCTGTGCAGGCGGGTGTCCCGCAGGGCAGCTGTTTATCGCCCGCGCTATACTCTGCCTACACAGACGATTTCCCCTCCCCCGCGCAACCCACCAACCTTATCGTCGCATTGTACGCCGACGATGTAGCCTTCATCGCCGCTTCGATGGCGACATCGAACGCGGTGATGAAGGCGCAGCGTTGGTTGGACGAATTACCTGCGTATTTTGAGCGCTGGCGGATTACCGCGAACGCTAAAAAGACACAGGCGATTGTATTCGGCGGTAGGACTCCCTCCACCCATCTCACTTTGGCCGGTGAGCAAATCCCTTGGTCCAACACTGTCACCTACCTGGGCATCACCATTGATCGCCGGCTTTGCTTTAACAGCCATGTAAAGAAGGTAATCAATAAGTGTAAATCCGCCCACGCAATACTTCGTCCGGTGTTAGCATCCGAACTCCCGCTGCGTATAAAGGTAAGTCTGTATAAGATCTACCTACGGCCGCTCCTCACGTACGCCGCGCCGGCGTGGTATGCGTATGTGTGCGAAAGCCTGCGCCGCAAAATGCGTGCGCGGCAATCGCTCGCATTGCGCACTATCACCGACGCGCCGTGGTGCGTGAGGAACGAGCGGATACGCAGCGATCTCGGTATGGAAACACTCGACGATTTTATCCTACGCCTATCCCAAAATATGTTCGCGCGCGCGGATGCATCCACTTATCCTCATCTCCGTGAGATTGCACCGATGCGCGCTCCTCCCGAGTCGCGTCGCCCTTTTCCGCGCGACTTGCTATCACCCCCCCCCTCCTGAGGTGTATACAACGCCCTCCTATCCACCGGAATTGCTCTGTGCAATGTCGGCTCCACAGACCGCGCCTTCTGCGCCACCCTCCTCCCACGCACTTCATGCACTTCCAAATCGTCCGGCGCATAACGCGCCATCCCTCCTTTCCTTCCTGCATGCACTCATAGTGCATTCCATCACTCCCACGCCACCCCCGCAAGTCCCGCTCTCCAAAGTTACTCCGGCGCGCCCAGCAGCGCCGCCCCCTACCCCTACACCAATACAAATCCCTTCTGTCGGTACACAAGTACCCAGCCCACTTCCCCACCTATACTCCCACGCGCAATTGGCGCCTCCTTCCCCACCTTCTCGTGTCGCTTCGTCCCAGTCCCCCTCCGTCCCCGGTCATGTTTCAACTCATGGCCGGGCTCGTAAAAGAAAGAGGTCGATTGATTCGTGCGACGCGGAATCAAAGTCTAAAAAATAAAAAAAAAAAAAAAAAAAAAAAAAAAAAAAAAAAAAAAAAAAAAGGGCTTTCACGCCCTCCCAAATTCCCGCCCGTGTTGACGGGCGGCGCTGCATACCCGCTGCAGGGGGCTTCCCGCCCCGGACAGCGTTCCCCACGCGGCCTCCTCACGGAGGCCGCGTGTGCGAAGATCCCGATTGATTAAAATCAGTCGGCAGCGAGCCTTTTCAGAGAGAGGACATGTTGCTCGGCGCTCTCCTGTGGACCTATGCTGTCCATAGTAAAAGGATAGCGCAAGCCGCGATCTATCGTAATAGATCGCGGAGATTTTGACTTGCGTTAAATTGAATAAGCCCTCTTAAGTCCTCTTTATTTTATTGTAATCAGTCAGTTAAAATGATAATGAAATGAAAAGAAATAAAGAATATTACAACATCAGAAATCAATTGAAACACCTAGAGTATAGCATCATAGTTTAACATATATATGCTATAATAATAATTATAACACATTGCAAATTATTAAAAAAATGAGACGTTTCTTACATTCTAAGTCGATATAAAAGGTTATCCCGAAAATTTCGAAATGAAAAAAATCTGGCAAAACAATCAATAATCAAGTAGGTAACTAGGTAGTACAATTTATACATAAAATAATATTTTAAAAATATTTTGACAAAAGGAACTTGGCAAATCACATAGCGTCCATTCCGGTGAAAATTATTTTGGTAGTTATACAGCCGTATAACCCTCCATAGACGAAATATGTCGCATTTAATGAAAAATTAAATAAAGTCCACTTATAAGCTATAGTTCCTTCCACATTGTCCGGGAATGCAGTAGAACCTGGAATTCCCTCATTACACAAAAACACTTTCCACTAAAATTCAGACTTGAACCGTCAAATGTTATGCGTTTTAATTGTTCATATTTTGAACCACGTCCACTGTTATGCTGGTCCCTTCTCGTATTTGGTTGAGAAGCGCCTCAGAGCACAACTTCTGTATGTTCAACTGGCAGAGCGTCCTGGTTTCATACGTCATCTTCTGCAGTTGGAACCCTATGTACTTCCCGAAGACGAGACATTCATCGTTGTCATTGTTATTAAGTATGATTTCTTTTAATTCGTCAATCTTTGCGTTTAGATCATCGATTTGGGTCTTCTGCCGCTTGGCAGGAGGTTCTGCTGCAGAAGTACTGGGTGCCGTGATCTCGTGATCACTGAAACAGATTTCGGTTTTTATCTCATCCGGTCCGGAGCCGGTGGACGCAGCATCATCACTTTCTACTTCAATCTTCACTTGGGTCAACTGGAAACATAAAGCATTGTTAATTTTGCTCACATGATGATGAATGTTTGTTGCTCTTTCAAATTACATTGTTCTTACCGTTTCTTCATCAGTTTGTTGTTGGCTGGTTGGCTGGTTGCTTGTTGAGGATGCCTGGAAAAAATAATAATGGTTAGTAGAAATACTATTTGACAAAATATTTATGAGATTTGGTTTAATGGGTACATTAAAAAAAAACTACTAATAGGTATATTTAAAATATTTAATGGGTATATTTAAAAAAACTATTTTCATAAAGATTATATTATATAGAGTGACTGAAGTCCCGTGTCCCCTAGTGGGGTAAGGGGCAGATGCATTATTCATACATCTGTTTCACTGATCGATTTCCTTTAGGGACAAGAAGGTGATCAGCCTTCTTTGTCCTGCCAGACCGAGACAATTTTTTTTCTTCGTCTCTCCAGAGTTTCGATAAACCTTTGTACACAGTATTTACATCTTTTTATTTGTAAATCTGGCAGACGCAGGATAAGGAATTATATATGTACATTGATATAATGGAGGCTATCATTAGAATAAAACAAGATATTTATTATAATATAATAATAATATTGCGAATAAAAAGGGTTATTTAAAGAAAATAAAACGCGCGAAAAATTGTTGGTGCGGAATTGTCGCGACTCCGACTCGCACATGACCGACTTATTTATTTATTGCCAGATCATTCACAGCATTCGAACAGTAAAATTCTTGGATTCAGGGTGAACTGCTCAAAGTTGACTGTTTTCTCCTCTTTTAGCTGAAATTCGACTGCGAATTTATCCTGCAAATTAAACAAAACCAGTGAGAACCTGATAAAAAAAGAGCGTGTGTGCCGAGAACACGTGTCAGAAGTGAAACTTCTTTGAAAATATTCAAAAATCGTAGCCTTACTCCATGACGTGACGGTATTGCCATGACACGACCATGAAATTTTACTCTCAAGTCTCAACGCGCCAAAGTTTCAATTAAAAATAATATCCGAGGTGTCACATCGTCACATGTGTGATGTGGCACACCCGAATCGATTGAAACGATAATCAAATAAATGAACAATATTTAAGAATTAAATGATACATGAAATAAGTGAAGGAATGATAATAAAACCAAGTTATGGATATAAACATTTTGTTTTATTTTTAATTATTATTTAAAATATAAACTTAATAATAAATTTGGTTTATGGTAACTGAAATAAAACACATATATTTATGAATCATTCGTAATTTTCTTGAAAAAACTGATAAAATATACCTATTAAATAATTTAATGATATCATTTGAATTCACTACATTATTTTTTCAAAAAGAGTGCACGTCATACACAATTTTCCGTGCCTGTCTTATCACAACAGTTTTTCTTCTAGGAATATTCACTGTTTAAAATCACAAACAGGCAATAACTAAAGCTCAAACTTAACAAAAAATACATGTGGCACTCGGGGACTGCCGCGGTAAAGCTATTGCATAGTATGCCTTCAAGCCACACCTCCGTGCCCGTCGGAGTGGGGAGCGTGAGGTTTTTTGTTACGGAATTTCTCGATTCGGTCCCCGCGCTCAAGGCCCGCGATAGAAGCTATGCAATAGCTTAAAAAAGACAAACATAATGCTACAGCAATACAAACAAATAATAAATAATAATTATTTACAAAACTTAACAAAAACTAACAGCTTTAACCACAGAACATATAAATTATAAAGAGAGGTTCTCTGATCGTCGTCATTATTCGCCAATTCGATAAGATCGCGCTTACGTGTTTTCGTATCAATTATATCAGTGTGCGTTACCCAGGCAAAATGTTTTGCTTTAGAGAGATGAGACTTAAACAAATAATTAGTGTATCATGAGGAGCAATTTGTTTACTAATAGCAAAATTTGTTTGAATTGTAGTTTTTAAGTTATTTAAGAAAAACAAATTTTGCTGGAGTAACGTTTGAAACGTTACCCAGGCAAAATCGTCTTTCAAAAATTAGTTTCAGCACGGAACCAAATACATGAATAGATAGCTTTTGTTGCGTAGTAAATGTTTATAAATAGCAAAATTTGTGTGTGGTATAGTTCTTTAGTTATTTAAGATTTTGCTGCGGTAACGTTTTGGGATTTCCCAGATCTCGAAAACGGCTCAACGCAGAAGTTTGAAAAAAATACCAATAAAAGACCTCAATTTGTTTAAATTTGTTTAATCATTAGTTTTTGATTTGGTTGACGTAAACCAATGTAATTAAATGGTTTCAAAAATCAGAAGAAGCGGGTTTACATGTATAAATAAAATTTCGCCCAAATGCAAATTTGTGATACATTGAAACCCAGCTCGGCTCTCTCAACAGATTTTAATTGCTACCAAACCAGTCCATTGCGGAAAAAATAAATGTCTTGAGTATTTAGTTATGTATTAATAATTGAACAAACGTGCTACTCACGAGAAACTGTATTTTTACGATTTTTTCATGTGGTATTGCATCGTCTAATAAATATTTCTTCCCAGACGCTTTTATATCATAATCATTTTCAGTGAAATGTGCAGAGCATATAGTACTATATTTAGTTGGAATCCAGTCAACTCTGCCTGTTGCAGCGATCCACTTTGCTCGTATAAATGAATCTTTCGGGAAACTGAAATTCATTAAATTCTATTAGAATAAAACAAACAAACAAAAATCCTTTATTGTGCTCCACAGATAAAAGTACAATAAAATATGAAAATGTGAAATCCTAAAATTTCACAGATACGTGGTATTTAATATTTTAACCTAGAAACCCTGGTGTAAAGTGTCGCTTCACTACCAATTTGAGCAACCGTGTAATCAACGCCAATTTGCGTACAGCGACATCTATCAAGCTATTTAACAATTGTACAATATGTATATAGTATATACATATGTACATATTATTATAGTTACACCTTTTTCCCTTACGGGGAAGGCAGAGCGTCAAAAGCCTAGAAAACGACGTCGAAAAAAATAAATATTCTAAAAATAATATAAACAGAAACAAACTTGTAACAAAAATATTTTGCCCCAAACTTAACTGAAACGAATAATTTAACAGTGTTACGACGTGTAAAATGCGTCAATGTTCTTTTAAACTATATTTCAATGCATAAAATATTAAATTTATCTGGCCACAATTACATTATATAAGGATATTGTTTTTATTAACCGACTTCAAAAAAAAAAGGAGGAGGTTATCAATTCGGCCGGTATATTTTTTTTATGTATGTACACCGATTACTCCGAGGTTTCTGAACCGATTTACGTGATTCTTTTTTTGTTCGACGCGGGATGGTGTCGAATTGGTCCCATAAATTTATTATATATATTATATTATATATTATTATAATTTTATTCGGATAGGCCCAGTAGTTTTTATTTTATGAGCATTTTTGTCTGTAGGTATTTGTAAATTTTGCAAGTGCAAGTTTGAAGTCGGTTGTTTTTAACGCAGTTATCACTTGTCTTAAATAACTTCGAAAAAATCTATCGATATCATCTTTTACTACGCCCAGCACTAGAGCTAATACCGCGTTGCTACGCACTACATTACGCGTTCTAATTGACGTGTTGAAAATGACGAGCGAATACAGCCCGCAATGTATATTTTTGGGTAATGAATTGTTTGAAGGACATTTTGAAAGACTTATACTAAAATATCGTTGTTTTTTTACTTACCGATGAAAAGAAATGCTTCCTTTATTTAAGTTAAGCACTTGGCTTCTTGCACGGCAAGTAACTACCGCACATGAAGGCATTTTCTCATAATTTTGTCGCAGCGTTCGCAGTATGTACTTCTCTCCGTTGCAGATAGCGAGTGACTAAACAGCGCGATCGCGTAGATGTAAGCAGTGCTCATATCCTTGGCGCGTCTGCCCCGCCTACAATGCCTTTCTAACCTCTCTTTATATTATGTTCTGTGGCTTTAACAATACAACCTAGATCGCTGCTCACTGGAAGTGCGCGGGGCGAAGTATCGGTGCGGGGGACTGGAGAGCCCCCCATTCCTCAGGCACTCCCGCGATACCTTATTTTTGACTTCTGTAGTAACGGTCAGCGCAGAACGCTAGACTTTCGTTCCGCTACTTATACTCGCGTGCGCGCGCTCTGTAACTTGCTAATACATACTCTAAGGTCTGCCCGCTCTAAGAGCGCTACGCACTATAGCAAGTGTCGTGAGGACTTTTTGTGACGCTCGCCTAGCCCCATAGAGATCTAGAGAGATACCAATCGCTTGCGCTGAGTACGAAACCTGTGTGCCTAATTAGTATGGGAAATCGAACAGCGCCCCTAGCGGACGTATGGGGAAGCTTTGATTCCCCATACAAAGGAGAATGGCGAAACTGGGCCTAACTGTTACAGAAATCATAATATATTTAAAATTCATTATGTTATTTTTAGTAATTCTTGGTAAAATATTT
Organism: Colias croceus; assembly: GCF_905220415.1. Classification (NCBI taxonomy): domain Eukaryota; kingdom Metazoa; phylum Arthropoda; class Insecta; order Lepidoptera; family Pieridae; genus Colias; species Colias croceus. The sequence continues at coordinate 245,514 of NC_059551.1, read as the reverse complement.
ACTTCTGATTCTATGGGAAAACAAATCTTTGAAAAAAAAGATAATACGTGTTCACTACCGGCATTGTTATTTAGATTTCTATGACTACCGGTCTTATCAAGCAGAGATTGTCAGTGTTGTCAGGAGTAAAAAAGTCGAATATATCGATTAATACGAATGAATGTCTATATTTTATTTTTAATTTTATTGAATTCAAATGCTTTATAAATCAGAAGCAAAACTTAACTTATTTTTAACACATATCTTAATTTATTTAGATCATTCTATAAAATATAAACATGTTTTACTTAATCAATAATAATTTTAACATTTTTATTTAGGTAGCTGGCCATTAATAAAATGTCAAATTATTAATCATAATTGTGTCAGTTATGAGTGATTTGTTTATGTTTGTTGTTTGACATTTGAGTGAAGTTTTAGGCCCTTCTCCCATTACGATACGCATAGGCGATTCAAGTATCCTGCAAGTCTCGGAGACTAGTCGCCGCGGAGTACACTACACTACGCTACTGGTATCCTACACGTCCGCGACTAGTATAAGCACTACTCACCGTGTCGCGGTCGGTCGCTTTTGCATCGCGTCTCGACTCTCGCGCGTATCTCTTCGTTAGAAAGATAAAAATATCTAATCATCATGTTGTAGTTCTCGTTCGGCTACAAAAACTCTACAATTTATGTTTCTTTCAATATATGGATGAATCCAGTACTTCTTACTCTTACGTTGGCGTCTTCTATTTCTATAAAAAAGAAAAACTGCAAGAGCTTCTTCGTCACTGGAATTGCTGATTGCTCGACATAACGACGTAACTGTTGCAATAAATACCTAAATGAATTATTATTATTATAACGTCGGTCCACAAAAACGAGGCACAGTAATGATGAATTTAGTCATTTTTCAGTCGCATAATATGCGAGCATCGGGTAGCCAGCAAATATCTAAGTACCTAGTATTCTACGCGAATATCGTATTCTAGAAGTATCGTACCTAATGGCAGAAGGGCCTTAGTAACGTTATATTCAAAATTGATCTTAATCAATATCGCAATATCTCTGCTATCCCATAGAAAAGATCTTTAATTATTATATTCATAGAGTCTGTATATTTTTATCTATTTAATCACCCATAAATCATCAGTGTAACGATCAGGCCCAGAGTCCTATGGGAGTTTGCCATTCTCCTTTCGCTGTGACGCAGACGCGATAGTAACGTTTCGTACTCGATGAAAACTCGCACTAGGCACACTGGTGTCTCATTAAAAATTTACGCACACAACAGTAAACAAAATAAAAACAATACTCCGCGTTGTGTGCGTGTCATCACATAAAAATTTGAGAGCGACTTCTCGTTCGCACTTTTATAATCCATGTAATACAATCAGATAATAATAGTAGACGGCAATTACATTATGATATACATATACAAAATATGTATATGTATATATAATAAAAAAAAATACAAGAGGTTTGTTAAAAACATACCTAGTTTAACTTTTTTTGATGTGTCATATTGTTTGGAACAAAGAATAATAGGCTTTTTTATTTAAATCTATTTATTTTAAAATAAGTAAACATTAGTGGATAATTATACAGGGTGTTAGGAAAAGTACCTTTTTCCTTTAAACCATGTGTGTGCTATATAAGGTGTACCAAAGTAGGTATGATATGCATATTTATTTATTTTTTAAAGAATATAAAAAAAAGAAAATATGTTATTAACACAAAATAAATATCTCATTAGCAATATATGTATGTATATTTCGAGTATTTAAATCGTTTGGATACTTACTGCAAATACAACCCGCAATCTTAATGTCGGAACGGCCCATTCATGCAGTCTTCGACTGGTCCTGTCGGGCTTAAAACATTTCTCTTCAAAATGAGCCGAACATATCGTACTCCGCTCTAGCGGCCACCAATTTGGTCCTCTGTTTGTGCTATCAATCCATTTTTCTTTTATCGCAGGGTCTCGAGGAAATCTGAAAGTAGGTTATAAATAAATAATAAACGCGTTATAAATAAATAATAAATTAGATGCTTTTAAAAAGGCAGGTAACAAAATGTATTTTTCTTATAAATAGCAACAATTTTGTCTCGATACAGACTTTTTTGCGGGCAATTAGTTATGGTATCATTACCACCTAGTAGTCCGGGTGCACTTTTTTATTTAATCAAAATTGGACCACTATTTTAAAAGAAATAAATATTAAAAATCTTATATTTGTTTAGTAAAAATAAAAAATAAAAATTTTCAGTATGTTACGTTTTAGGTCTACTGTATCCTTTCGAGGTTACACTTTGCCTTGGGACACCTGTATGAATATTATATATGTATAAAAAAAATCTGTATCTTATCGACATGGACACACTCGAGGCGCATCCTCAACTATAGTCCTTTTCACCTAAGATGATTCCTGTGACATATCGATTGTTGACACGTGTAGAGATTGCCTTTACTGAAATCGTATCAATTGTTTCCGATAATCGATACAATTATAAATGGAAATGAAATCGATTTGAATAAAGGACCAAAATTAGTTACTTCGGCATATCGCCAACAATTAACTAAGAAATCTTAGCAAACAACAGCGACAAAAAGTGAACATTAACAATTAGTAATAATAACAGAATACCACGTAAAGTATCAGTATAAAAATGCAACTTGTACTTACAAAGCTGACGGACTCGTACAGACGATTGACGCGATTGACAATCGAGCACAAGATGGGCGTCGATTAGGTAGTATATGATTTTTCAACTCTATAATTTTTCAACGTCCCATTTCATGTACACGAATTTCGTAGACCGTATTATTTTTTTTATTATTCGTTATATTAAACTAAACAATACGATGTTTCATTTTTATATTTTTGGTAGGTAATAATGCCGCCTTTAAATAAAAATATTATGCATTAAAATTATTTTTGCTTTTTAAACATAAAAAAACGTAAGGCGCGCCGCACACCAGGCATACATTTGTATCTCGATAATTGTGGCGCCACATTTGAAACGCGACACATTTATCGCCCCCATATATTTGTACGCGAGCACGCACACCGAGGAAACATTTGTAGCGGGCGCACTTTGTGGCGAGACGTTGTCCGCGCTACACGAATTCAAGATGGAACACGTTCGTTATTTGTGGCGCCACACCAAGAAATCGTCGTCATCAGACGATGATGTCGACATTCTCAAAGCGGTGCCACGCTACAACTGTGCTTCCGATGTGTGCATATACAATACATTTGTAGCAAGCTGAATTGTAGTGCATTGATTGTGGCGACGTAAATGTTCGATGCATGTAGCATGTGGCGCTGATGTGCGGCGCGTCTAACGAACGTGTTCCATCTTGAATTCGTGTACAACGTACAACGTCGCGGACAACGTCTCGCTACAAAGTGCGCCCGCTACAAATGTTTCCTCGGTGTGCGTGCTCGCGTACAAATAATATATGGGGGCGATAAATGTGTCGCGTTTCAAATGTGGCGCCACAATTATCGAGATACAAATGTATGTCTGGTGTGCGGCGCGCCTAATTCGGAACACAATGACGTGTCACAGGAATTACATAGGTGAAAAGGACTAACGACCGCTAGCAGCGGCCGTACTACACGATCGAACGTATTTTTGTTAGCTTTAGTATATTCATTATACACTGCGGTATTCGAACTCCGCGTTTGAATAGAGTCACGTACAGAAGAAGCATTGTAAACTATTTACATAAATTATTGTGACTGTGGTTCTGTCACATAAAATAAAAGATCAGAAACCAATAAATCACTCTACGTAATATTGTTTATGAAATTTTAGTAAGAAAATCGTATAATTTTCAGTACTTACCGATGGTATGTGATTCCATTTGACTTAAAGTTGCTGGTTGCACTTCGGTTTTTACAAACTTTAACGGAACAACACGGCATTGTCAATAACCGGCCGACGCGACGGTCGAACGTCAACTGAATTGAATGCAACAAACAGTACTGATGAGCATGTGTTCTTTTTTTGGGCATATTAGGCTCCGCCCCCTAACCATATCTATCTCCCTTTAGTTTCTGTGATCTGTGCCAAGCCCCCAGGCAACGTAACGCGCGATAAGGAAATTCTTTCCAATAAATAACAATGAATTAACTTTGATTAAACTTACAATTATTGGAATTCCATACTTCTTATCGTGATCTAACGAGATACCCAAGCTGCTTTTTCTGTTAACAGAAAAAATAAGACATGAGTCATATTTATGTATAATACAACGAAATACAAGAAAAAAATACTTAATTAATTCTAATTTATTTTCCTATTGCTAATAATAATTTTAAAATTCCTAATTTACTAATCAATAATCATCAATTAATTAAGAGGCCGTATCGATTTTAGAGTGATTTTGACTTGTTTCTGTAATTCTTTAGGAACTCGTTTAAAAAAAAACTAAATTAGTAACAATGTGTTATAATATCTTAAAGATTTATTTAATATCTAAAATAAGTTCGAGACAATTTATTGATTTTCAGTGTCCAGTTTGTATAGATAATAACCTGATGATGCGTGTTTCAATTCTTTCGATGCGGGACGTTCGTGTCTTTGCAGTTTACACGGAATTTAAAAGAAGTTTTCTTATAAAATAAAAATATACGACAATAAAGACTCTGAGACATCCCAAAATGTGGTCGAGGAATTTTAAGTACTTTTAATCAAAAATTCAAAGAAAATATACGTTAAAATAGCCTTACTATGCTAAAATTTTATGCGTATATGGCGTCGAATTTCCAGTAACAACAGAGTTAAGAGCGGGCATTCTAAAATAATTTTTACGCAAGCTCCGCCCCATGCACCCCGATTATAATATTGTTACACAATATTTATTTATAATAATTAAATCGTCTCAAAATAATGAAATCGGTTCATGGTTGCAGGTGAATGCAATATTATTAGCAGTAGTTTTGATAAAGAACGTTTTCACTAAAATCTTTATCAGATCATCATAGAGGTATCTGAATGTTGGTATGTATGTCCACGATTGTGGTCATTGTTGCGTATTTGCGGTAAAGGTACTTGATGTTTAGACCGAAACAGAACGAAAACATTTTCGAGGAATTTACTGGCTCCATTGAAAACAGGACCGTATTACCATAGTCTAAAGTACCATACCGTACAGTACCGAGTCCGGTTCCTAGTTTCTGAAACCCGGTTCCAGATCGAGCTCAGAACCGGGTAAACCGGTTCTACCCGGTTCTTTTATAATAACTCGGAAAAAAATACGAAATAAAACAAAAATAACTAAAAGTACCTTTACCTTATGTGCCTTTTATTTTATGCGGCTTGTGTTTTATTTTATTAAATTAAAAAAATAATAATAATAATACTTCAAGGCGTAGGGATGTGACGACCCCATCGCCCCCGGTTGGCATATCTACAATAGATATCCCAACCGTGCAGTCAGTCACCCCGCAGGGCACCTTGTGGCGAGGTGTCGGGGAGTAGCGACCCCGCGGGAACCGAGCGCTCCCGGGGAAGTCCCTGTCCTCACCTCTGGGCTGTCCCGGTGACAGTTCGGAGTGAACAATGACGAGGTTCAGGATCCCCTACCTCTGGCTTGCCTTTGTTGGCCGTCCAGAGTGGAGCCGCTAGAGCTATATGCTCGGGGGTGGAAGTGTCTAATGGCGTAATAGCGGGGAAACCCGCTCCAGGCCCGCGGGCCCGCGATGGTGAAACCAGTGCCGCACCTCTCTACACCCCTAGCCGTTCAGCTGATGTTGCCCCCTTGTTGCCATTATCGGTAACCTTTTTGGGAGCCCATCGACCGAACTGGCGAGTCACCGTCTGCCATAATTTTCAATTTTTAATATTGAAAAGGCAGACGTCCATAGTCCCCATAGACCCAATATACCAGTCCATCTAACACCCCCTTCCATAACCCAGTTTTATTCATTTCCATTTTTCTGCAATAGTCCTACATTGGCCGCGGACTGCCCAAGGCTGTATCTCTATAGTGCAGCCATGGGCAGGCTGCGGCTGGTGTCCCACAACACATTAAATTATCTAAAGGGCCTCTGCGTGTTGGACATGTGTCCCCACGTAATCCTTCCAAAGGACCGGGTATCATCCTTACGGCGATACCCGTGTATTATGGAGAGAGACATAATACTTCCCTTTATTTATCAGTTTTATAAAATCTACATTATTACATTATTTGAAACAAACTCAGCTCAGTAACTACTAAAACATAAATCAGATCATTTTCGTTGCCTCATTTTTTCTTGGTAATACAAACGTAGGAAACTTAAAGGATCTAAGGTTAGACAACCAATCAGAGCCACGCTTTAGGCGTGGCGCTAAAATTCGCGATGCACGCGAGTCCGACGTTGCCAGATAGAAATAAAATAATTCAGAAAAATATAAATGATAAGTACTTTACATTTTAATATTTTGGTCGGAACGGGGAGATTCGGGTTTCATATTATTTAGACCCGTTTCTCAAGATCATCAAAAAACTCGGGTGCATACTGCATAGTCTAAAGTATAAAATTGTATGAATATTGACATGACTGTGTCATACAATTTTAAACTTTAGATCAGACGTTTCGTCGAAATAATATTTAAGTACCTACATAATAAAACTTACTGCTTTGCTTCTCTCATGATTCTTGCAATATTTTTCAAAAGTTCTACTCTCTTTCGCTTCTGAACATATCTTTTATTATGTTTGTTTCCCATTGTATAGAGTTCTAATATGAATTTTATTAAAATAACTACAAAGTAAGAAACCTAATGGACGCGGCCGCGTGCGATACAGACCCTCTCACGATGGCGTACAGCGCGGCACTGAGACCGGTTAGACCGCTACGATGCTAGACGCTAACAAAGCCGTAATATAGTTGAATATCGCGTGCGCTCTTTGATCTGTTAGAGCTTGAAACTGAATCTCGTAAGTCTCAATTCTTATTTCGTTTATAACTAAAGTAGTAATTGAACTAGAGAAAAAATATCTTGGGATTGGATAGTAAACTATATTTTCTTACAGTTAACATTTATTTTAGACATAAAGTCCAAGTAAATCTTTAAAAAAATGTAATAATCCTTAAAAAAGGGCATAATTTTTGAATAAAAATGAATCCAGCGAAAATGTTACAATTACGTAACTGTCTTGTACATGGAAAAAAAATGACCCAATAAATCATATACTAAGGTCCATTTTGGTTGTATGTGTGACTGTTTCAGAATATTAATGCAAAATCACATAAAATTTAGTGAGCCTTCTCTTAAAAAAAAAATAAAAAATACACATTATTAAGGACGCGTTTACGAATTGACGCGCATCAATCACAGTATTACAATATTATTAGGAAATATGGTAATACTGTGCATCAATTTTAGGTATTGAGTCACAGACTGAGACACAGACACAGCGAAATGCGAGAAGCGGCGAAATTATGAGTAAACTGACACGACTTGATAATTGAGTTTATTTTTATTTCCATGTTTTTTTTATGATTTGTTTTTAAAACGTTTGTAACGTTGAATGGTCACAAAATTAGATACCATTTACGTTATTTCATTGGACAGTGATTGATTGGTAAGCAAGTACTTGCCAAAGCGTACTACGAAGACTGCTACTGGAACTATTATACGAGTAGAGCTAGGTGTGCCGAGTTTGGGCACGTTTTGTTAGTATATAATTTTGTTGGGTTTTTTGTTTGGGTTTTCAAAAACTAGAAAGAAAATACGTTTATTCGGCACATACATATTGTACTACTGATAGGACTGTAAATACTTTTTAGGTTCCAATATACTGAAACATCATTCATCATCAAAAAATGTTCACAATTATGAATGTATTTTTAATAATCATATAAGTACAAGTACTAACCGATTTCTCTCCTCTAAGTTACGTCTACAAGCGTGAATTTTCTTACGTGAGCTTTTCCCGAACGGCCTTGGCATCTAAAACAAAAATTGTGTTATAAGAGCTATAGACTATACACAATTACACACTCTTATCAGCTAACTTTACTCGTTTATAAGTTCCAGTAGTAGTCTTCAACGTAAACATTTAGGTCACGCCATCAAGTTCGGAGGTAAGGTCTCAAACTCTCAACATAACTAACAAAACGAGCCCAAACTCGGCACACCTAGCTCTAATCGTCTATTAATCCCAGTAGCAGTCTTCGTAGTACACCTGCAGGTCACTCCATCAAGTCCGGAGGTAAGGTCTCAAACTCTCAACATAAGTAACTAACAAAACGAGCCCAAACTCGGCACACCTAGCTCTAATCGTCTATTAATCCCAGTAGCAGTCTTCGTAGTACACCTGCAGGTCACTCCATCAAGTCCGGATGTAAGGTCTCAACATAACTAACAAAACGAGCCCAAACTCGGCACACCTAGCTCTAATCGTCTATTAGGGTACGCGCAGACAGAGAGCGTTCTGCGTTCCGCGTTCTGCGTTCTGCGTTCCGCGTTCTCTGTAATGTGAAGGATCTATAGCGCCGGCGCACACAGAACGCAGTTAGACCGCGGCGGTTATTCGGAACGCTTGCGTTCTCGCGTTCTCTGTACAGAATTACAAAGAACTCGCGTTCTCGCTATGGCTGGTCCGTCTTCTCCAACTGGTATCTTGTTTTTCTATTTCAGATTTTACATAGTCATGTAACTCATTGAAGCTATTTATTGACATTCGAAAATAAATATAAAATCTCTCTTCATCTTGAAGCAGCTCAGGGATAAGAATACTAAATTCTCCCATATCATCTCGTTTCGTGTTGATAGGGTGTACCCAACATTTTCTACTTTTTTTGACTCCTCTAGACTCCACAAAAGCAAGGCTTCATCTTCGGAAGATGATTTCTAGAGATATGTTTCACGTGCGGAGAGTCGCGAAATAGAACGCAAATGTCTTGAACGTGCTCCTGTGTGCGCTAGAACGCAGAACGCAGAACTGACGAACGCAGAACGCAGAACGCGGAACGCAGAACGCTCTCTGTCTGCGCGTAGCCTTAATCCCCGTAGCAGTCTTCGAAGTACATGTCAGGTATCTCCATCAAGTCAGAAACTAAATATGAAATTTATAATCCCATAAGTAAAATAAAACTATAAATAAAATCTTACCTTGGTGTGCCTTGGTTGTCGGTGCAGAATGCGTGAAGTATCAAGTTTATTAGTTCAAATATTTTGTTAATTCGTACAGCGCAGCGATGTTTTCGTAAACGAGGAGTTGCTTACAAGCGTCACAGTGTCCACTCACAACGGCCGCGGCGGCCGAGCGCAGACTAAACTCTAAAACCCTTATTTCAATGCAATAAGTATCACGTGTTACAGCTAAATGTGTGAAAAAATAAGATTTGTTTTAAATTTTTTTATTTCATTAAATAAAAGAAAAATAAATTTATTATATTAAATAAAAGAAAAATGTTCCTTTATTCAGCATGATATTGTCAATTTTGTGTGAAGAGGTAATGGAAATTATTTTTTACAATATTAATAACCTAAATGTTCGACTAAAAAATTGCTACCATTTTAAGGTTAATGAGTAATCTATCTATGGTAATTATTAGTTAAATTTAGTTTTGTTTTATTTTGCCGCAAAATGCATCAAAAAACTGCTTATTTTTATCAGATTCGTAAACGTGTCCTTAAATTTTTATTTATATTTACTACAATAATACAATTCATTATAAATTAAATTAAACTTTAATCGAAATTATAATCTCTTTAGAGATTTACCGCGCGCCAACGCCGTCGACATATAACAAAGATTCGATAATAATGATAAACAATAATACATATTAGTTATTACATCAATACAATCGTGGGTAGAAATAAAATAATCTACATCTTATCGCAACTGCGGCCTGCACTCTGTTCCCCACTCTCCTCTGTCCCACAGGGTGTTGATTTTCGCTTACAGAATTAATTATTTGATAAATTGAATGACATTTTTTACACAATTATATTTCAGTAGATAATGTATGGGTGTATTTTATGTATATATACACATATACAAACACAAATTATGGCGTTAGTCTAAGATGAGTATACATAATTTTTAGTCATGTCCGTACTTATGAATATTTATAAATAATAATTAATTGTTCATAGTAGTTTTTTAGTTTTATTTTAATATTTTATATATATTTATAAATGATAGATTTATGCTTAAAAATTTGTAAAAAAAATACATATTGTATGTTTTATGAAAGTAATGCAATAATTTAAAGTTCTCTAGAATTTTCGATTAAATAGTGAGCGCAAACGCTTTTACGGCAGACCGAGCTCCGCGCTTTAGGGAGTAGGACGTGTTGAGCTTCTCCGTCAGACATAAAATTACTAAAGTATGTTTTTCGCGCTCGTAGTAGTCAGGAAGCCCACGATACTAGATTGGAATTGGTGGAATAGACGATAACGAGATAATAAGGTCCTACAATGTTTCCACTTTAAGCGCTGCAGCCTTTGCTACTCGACTACACGATGATCTTGTTAAAACGTTAAAATACCTACTTTCGTCCAGCGCAATTTTGTATACGTGTTACAGTCAAAACCCTGAACCAGTCAATATCCTTATTGACGGTTATTAAGGTTATTGACTAAGGGCGTCGGTTAATATCCTTGTTGACTGGTTTTATCTGATAAAATCAGTAAATAAGGATATTGACCGGCACCCTTAGTCAATAAGCTTATTAACTGATTTAAAGAGCAGACATTCAGTCACCTATATAGGTTTGAATAGATTTTAACACTTAAATCTTTCTGTAATGGGCAAGTAAAACAATTGTTATTATAAAAGCTGTCATTACAAGTTTTAAAGCACCTGTGTTCAGGGATATCAATACCTATTTAATTTTACACTTTTAGAACAAATGCAGCAGTATGAGTTTCGAAATATAATAATACTTTTTTAGATTTCAGTCCAACTATGCAAGCAGCGCCAGATGCTGAGCTAAAACCACTTTTGTAAGACCGTTTAGCCCAATATCCATCTGCAACCACTGTTATTAGAGGAACGCAATCTTTATCTACATTACCATTCAAAATTGCTAGCCTTTTTCTTCCTCGCTTGCTGCGATCTTTTCATCTAGGGCACACTGTTCAATTGTCGGTGCCAGATTTTGTTCATTGTTTTGGTAGGTTGGATAACTCATATTTGGCATATTAATAGCACCACATACGTCGCTTAGTAGCCATTTCCGGAACATATAATTCCTTGTACAATAGCATCATTTACAGATAGTTTCAGTTTTGGGTCTTCACTATAAACAACTTCATTTTGTTTGCACATTTTACATTAAAATATATATTTGCTAATAAAACCATGTCGATGTTCTCTAATGAACTTAAAATCAGCAAACGTGCAGTCCGTGTATTCATGCCTGATATTTGATATCTGAGTAAACAAATATATCCACGATCCTGCGCCTTGTAGTTGTCCATCCTGAACGACTTCATCGCAATTATTATCACAATCAAAAGCATCAGCTCAATTGTTAGAAATCAGAAAGTGTAGACTCTGATGATGAGCTAGCTATCATTGTATTCAAGTGCTTCTCGACTATTCTTCACGCATTTGTGTAGCCGTACATTTATTTTCATCACTGTAGAAGTAAAAGAAACAGCTTATTAAACCCCTCCTCCACCCTTGTATTGTAACTGTCGCAACGTTTTACAAAACCACAGTACTCCTATATTACATTACGTAGGTATTACTTGAACTCACTCAGTAGTCACAAAAAGCAACGAAAAATACCAACCTGGACCTGGAGATTGAACGAGGTGCGATTTGGATTTTACGCTTTCTAGAAAAATTATGTTTTTTTTTCGTTTAGCGGATAAATATAAACGCTTTTTATTTCCTTTTCTTTTACCCATCGTTGGTTCAACGAATTAAATTATCTGGAACAACAATATTTGATACATTACTTTATTATAGGTAGGTACCTACTTTTTACTATCTTAAAGTTTTTTGATATCTGCAATAGTTACGGAACAATCGCTTGTGCACACTTAACGATTACACCCTGTATAGGACATACCCTTAGATATAACTGTAATATGTTGATTAAAAATAGTAAAAAAAAATTAAAAATTTACTCACCATTGACCTCCTTCATACGGCAATCTCACAAAATCCAAAGCACAATCTAAGTATATACAAAATCCAGTAAAACTAAAGAAACAAGTTCAACCAAACGCTGCGCCCCGCCGATATCTACTTGCCGACTGCATTCAGCGCGGCGGCGCAGCGCACGCCTTCGCCGCCGCCGCCCACGCACACATACAAAGTTTCACTCACACAACGATAGCGCGGTTGTTCGGGTACAGCGCGACAGCAATAGATAATAGGAAAACCTAATTTTGAATTCCCTCACTTGTTTTGTTGGCCCTTAAGAGCCCGTACATGAAATTACGCAGGACGAAAGTAGGTATTTTTGTGTTTGAACGAGTCATCGTGCAGTCGAGTAGCGAAGACGGGTCTGAAGCGCCGGACGGTAGACGGTAGTTTTTTGTGGCAATTGAATAAATAAGTTTTTAAATATTGCGTAATAGCATTTTTTTGGAAATTTAAGATAAGATAAGAAAATTACAAGAAATAAAATTAAAAGTGAAAATAGTAAGACAAAAATAAAGTACATAATTTGCGTCAATTTTCCGTCGTTCTAAATTTTTCACCCATGAACCAGTATTTTTTTTTTTCGCTTAATAGCGCCGTATTTGTATTTATTACCCATGGTTGAATCTGTAATGTAATAAGTCGTTCAAAAATTAGTTTTATGAAAGACGGAACATAACGGAAAATCTGTCCTATTTCTTACGTTTTGAAAGATTCATATCTTTTTTAATAAATAAGATATGACAAAAAGGAAAACGTAGGAACATAGCTAAAGTTACCATAGAATAATAGTAAAAAATATATTGCTCTAGTCCTAGTGGCACAATCCAGGGAGTAAACAGGGGACTACGTTTATATGAAACAAAAGGCTTTTTTGCTCTTAATACCAAAATGAAAATATGTACTTACATAGTCTCATTCCTTTTTTTAATTGCAACCTTTGTAGACGTTTTTTGTTTATATCCAAACCGCATAACACGGGGCATCTAATAAATAATGAAACAGTCAGATCAATGTAGTACACAATACAATTGTGAACATCACGAAATAATATAAAAGTTTCGGGGCTTCAGTTCAACTTCAAAGTCCGTTTTTTAACATAACTAGCTGATTCGACAGACGATGTCCAGTCTTAGTTATAAATATGAACGATCAAACGCGTAAAACGCGTAAAATTATTAAGTTTTCTAAAGTGTTCATATTTTTAAAGGCAATTTTCGTAAGACTTTAAACTCTTAAATACGCAGAGTATTAATATCAACCATAAACAAAATATGATGCCCGTGTTAAAAACCGGCTGGTTCGCCGACTTTGTCGTTATACTCATGCTGTAGCTATATTTCGTTCTCGTGCCGCTCTTGTTCTTACAATCTGCCGCAAACGTACATCAGGCTGTTCTTGAGATGCATGTGCACGTTCCTCTGCTGTCTTTGAGCTGCAATTCTTGCTGCGATCTGGTCTGCCGACTGATAAGCTCTTTCAATACGTTTGCGTTTTGCCTCTCTGCTCATCGCGTTGTTAAGGTTAGATTAATTCTAATTATTGAAAAATTGCCTTTTTCCCGCCACGGCAGCGTGAACGGTTGAGCCGTTTTCGATAATTCTTATTTTGATGTGTTCGTTATTGTCAGGAGAAGGATGTCTCAAGAAATGCCTGCCTAAAAATTAGGAAAATACGAAAACTACGGCTAGGTATTAATTTCACAGGTTTGACAATTTGCGCAGACAGGAAAACGTCTGTCGGGTCAGCTAGTTTGCAATAAAATAATATTGCGACTATAAACTGAGATGTAAACTATCCTATCTTTCAAGTGAGATCAAACCGCACACTGGGTGTAAATCAAATTTAAAATCGGTTCAGCAGTTTAAGAATCCATCGCGGACAAACAACGTCACACGCAATTTTTATATATAAAGATTTACATTACACATAATAAAGTATGAGACTTGTACTTACTTTTATTTCTGTTCGAAAAAGTATCAATTACTTTTAATCTCGAAACGACGACCCATCTCATATACCCGAACACTATACAATCTTTGTCTATTTCGTATTTATTTTTTGGAAAAAAAACGATAAAACCGTCCTTCCGCGAGCGCTTTTGAGCGCGGAATGATGAACCCCGCCCCGCCCCCGTCTCCAACCGTGAGCGCGAAAATATCATATAAGAAGTATTTTTAATTTAGGTTTTAATTGAAATAAAACATTAATTTCGATAAAAATAAATAGCTGAATGTCTAAAGGACTACATATTCTGCAATGTACTATAACTAAGAATAAAAAATACGCTGTAAATTTTCCAACACAGGTACCGACCTGTTCAAACTACTTTTCTGGTGTTGTTGAATATTTTTTATAATGTGGGGAAAAAAGTATTTGAGGAAAATTTTGCGTGATTTATTATTATAATTACGATTTAACACCAAAACTAAGTAAGTACCTACTACCTAGTGCCTACTAGATTTGTGGCTAATATTTTTCATAACAATCATAATGCTATAAGTAATATCGGCAGTTGTCCATTACTAAATAAAACTTTATAATTTAAAAAATATACAAGTACCAACTTACTCCTATAATAATTACTCTTCTTTAAAAAATACACATAGGTACTAAAATCTATAGATTATAGAAATTGTACCTATTAAAAAATTGATGTGAACGTTAAAATTGCACGGCATCTAATTTAATTATTTTTTTATTTATCACAGTTTATTATCGATTTCAACCGGAGCGTCCGGTAACCTAATTACCTAACCTGGATACACAAGGACAAAACACCATTCCCTAAATCAAAAACTCAAAAACTACTAAACCGATTTTGATGCCTACCTACATAACACTCATACACACTAACAAAAGAGGGAGGTACCCAACATCGCAATTTACCGATAAATCACTTTGTAGCTACTCCCCGGCCATAATAGGCTGCGATCTTTACAAAATATTACTTAGGTACCTTTAGTATTATTTTAATGCATTACATTTACAGCCTAGATAAGGGGTGTAGGTACTTACGTAGGTATGTGAAGTAATTTCCGTGTTGATATTTTCGACTTTCTTTTTCCTGTAAATATATTGATATGAAAACCTTCATAAAGGTAATTTTAAAAAAATTGCTACGCGTGCGCGATAAGTTGAGACCTGTCAAACAGCTGTCATTCTATACAACCGCGGCCGCGGCATCAACGGGGGTGCGCGCGGGTAGCGGCCTGCGAGGTCAAAACCTGTGGTCAAGACTCAACTTATCGCGCACGAGATCCAAGCAAACTTGAACTGTTGACTGTTGTATGGAGAAAGCAATTTCCTTTAATAATTAGCGCGCTCCTACTGCCCGTTCGATATGAATTGTAATTTGTACAATATATTCGTCGTTTTAGGCTGGTTGCAGAGCTTGACCGACCGTCAGTGCGTACGTCAGTCGCGCTTGTCATATGTATGGAAATTCATAAAACCTTTCATAGCTAGACCGATCATACGCACGCGTATTGTCATGCGCATTAGTGTCATAGTCATACAATTGTTGATGCGTACCTATCGTCAGGACCGACGGTACGCACTGACGGTCGGTCAAGCTCTGCAACCAGCCTTAGAAATAACAAACATAAATATATATGCGGGATATTTATCCCTAAAATGCTCTTACCTTCTAACATCGTTCATATGCTTGGCGTTTGATTTATAAGAACGTTTTTTAGTCCTCTTGACTGGTTTTATTTTATTTCCCATACTTAATATTTACAAAAAATCACAAAATTACAAATAATTTATCAGTTTTAAAGAAAGTAAAATGGATTCTACAACAAAAACAAACAAACAAGCGACACGTCCGTCTAGCAACAGGCCTCGGCCGCAACTGTCGAGTGTCGGTGCACAGGCGTACACGCACACATACATAGTTTTTTTAGTAATAAGAATTTGGGATTTATACGATTTCTATTGATTGGACTAAAAAATAAAACACTATTATTCTAGTATGTTGCTTGTAGAATTATTTGCCGAAAAAACAGAATGATTGCATGTAGTTAAGTATGGTTTTTAAGCATCAAAAAAATTTTTTAGAGGTACCTTTGTGATTTTTTTTCTATCGAGTAAAATAATAATCATATACTTTAAAGCATTATAAAAATCGCGTTTAGCTCTTCTAGTCCCCTTAAAACTAAAATTATACATCGGTGAGAGCTAAATGAGGATAAAATATTACTAATACGTTCATTAACCAATCAAAATTGAATTAATAAACAAGAATTAATATTATGAAAATAGGTACTGCTGATTTATGTAGATTATGACTTATGACATAAGTTACTACAACAATTCGATAACAAAATCCTTCCAGCGGTCTGGGACGGACGGCCGTAGTAACTTTTTAAAAATCTCTTGTAGGTATAGTTTGCCAAAAATACTTTTTTATTTTTTACCTACATCAGTACATACACTCGAAAACATAGTTAACCGTCCTTTCGCAGTCGTGTAAAATTGTGTCTTTTGCTAAACTCTGTATGTCAATACATACATACAAACTTATGCATATTTACTACTTAGGAATGTATCAACGCCGTAGCACTCCTCCTTTTTTTGAAGTGGGATAAAAGCATAATATACAAAGAGGTATGATTATAACAATGCACATGATCCACATGACCTAATAATGCTTAACTTACTTCATTAGTATACTTCTGTTTGGCAAGAGTATCCATAATGTCTTGCATGATGTGGAACCACTTGAGCGACGACTTATACAGCGAGCAGCCCTCCGTCTTGAGTTTGTTTATTTTTTTCTTCTCCAAGTAATACGTGGAGCGCAAACTGCGTATCTTATTCTTTATCTCGTTCCCACCGAACCCCTGAATCGCCATTTCATCTTGGATCTCTTGTAGCGCCCTGTCCCTGTTGTTTTTGTTCTTGTATTCCGGCAGCTTGACGTTCCAGAGGCATTCGTGTTTCTTGTAGAGAGAGACGAACTGGCACGTCTTGTCGTCGGTCCATTTCTCCGGCCTGTTCATGCTCGTGTGCGTGCACTCGCGCAAGCAACTCGCGCCCGACTGTCAGCATGCAAATGCATGCGCGGCGTCCGGCGCGCGACGCTCAGCTTGCGCATGCCACACGAGTGTTAATCCATACCGAACACGTGATAATATACAGTCTACATTGCTATTTAAGTATTTATTGCTCACCGTGACACTTCAATATGTACTTTTAATAATTGTACTTTTCACACAAGGTAACCAGTTATGGTTTTATAAAGGAATAATAAAACATGAGGAAATATAGTTTATTATGCTTGTCACAACATAATACTAAATACTAAAATTGCTACTACCATGGACAAAGGTCCATGTTTACTACGTAAAATTTATAGATAAAATTGCAGTAATTGTAACGTACAGAACAGTAAAAAACTAAAAACAAATGAAATGAATGTATGAAAACCACTGCCGTCAAACCTACATTAAACCTATAGCTAAACAGTACAACACAACTATTATTAAAAAAAAGTAATAAGATTATAGTCAATTGTAATAACGTCATTGATCGCGATGAGTCAGACCATAGTCATAGGCTAGTGAGTCATAGATAAGCACTGTCAAGCGACACTGTAAATATTCTGCCTATTTGAAAATTTTAATAATTATTGTAAGTCAGTAATATTTATCTTAAAATATTTTTTTTTTTCTAAAATAAATTTATGAAACTAATAGAATGTTATATTTTGTTTTGCAAAACCGTGCAATTATATTACTTTTACTCACATCAATACAAGGAACAGCAGATTTCTTCAGATAACGCCTTCCCTCTTTTGTGGTATATATATCCTCTTCGCGAAAATGCAATGAACATACGTGAGAATAATGGGATGGTAACCAGTTCTTTTCACTGCGATTAATTTGGACAAATTTTATCCATTTTCCCCTTTCTTCACGGTCCGGACGTGGAAATCTTGAATAAAAAATATGTTACCAATTATCTTTGAATTGATACATAGCTAATAATTATATTATCTACCTATAAACTCAGTAGCTTATACTGTCTATCAATTACTTAGCTAACCTAACTACTTGCCTGTAAAGTCGGTTTACTGACGATAGTTGAACGTGACAACGTTTTAAGAAAATACTGATGGAATGGTAGCAATTTTCAAAAGAAAATTTTAATTTCATCTGTTTAATAGATTTGTATGTATATAGAGAAAGAGGTAATTGGAAATCCAACCTTTGTCCTGAACGAGATGAGGATGTAGTTGTCGCTTCTAGAGAACCACTGGCAATAACCAAGTTAGCAGCTTGGCGTAATCTGTTGTTTCGATCTCTTCGATTACGTGCTTCTCTTGCAGCTGCTCTCTGTGCAGCAGTTTTGGATGCAGCAATCCGCTGTCTGTACTCACGTTGTATTTGTGCCCTTGTTTTTGGAGCAGCAGTTGTTGGTTTTGCAAATAGCGTCGCAGAGGTAGATGCAACAGCTTCTTGAATCTCCATGGGAACAGGAATTGCAGGAAAGAGTGGCTCATTTGTGAGATTGACACGCTCATCAGGTTGATCTGCAGTGGTAGTAGATTGTTGTTGCGCGTGTTGTCGTTCACTTCTAGTTTGGACATTGTTCGACTCTTCCCCTGAACGAGATGGAGATGTAGTTGTCGTTTCAAGAGAATTACTGGCAATAGCCACTTGGCTACAGCTACTAACTTTAGCAGCTTGGCGTAATCTGTTTTTGCGTTGTCTTTCGTTTTTCAATTTTCTCGCAGCAGCCGCCTGAGCAGGAGTCATAGATGCTTTGATACGCTGTCTGTACTCACGTTGTTTTTGGGCTTTCGTTTTTCTAGCAGTGATTATTGGCTGCGCGAATGGCGTTGCTAAAGTAGATGCTACAGCATCTTGAACCTCCGTGGGTTCACTCATCGAAGGTAGTGGCTTATTCATGACATCCTCTGGTTCGTCAGGCTTTTTTTTCATGGTGGGATTGTAAGCGGTTCTGCAAAATAAATCGTCGTTCGAAACAATTTAAAATTTTTTTCATAAAATTCTTCAATCAGAAAATCATATTAAATTAAAAAAAAAATACTTACAGCAAAATACTTGAATAAAATTTATTGTTTAAATTTCTACTCAATTGTTAAAATTTAAATTTTGATTTTTTTACTTTTACTTAGTTAGTTACTTCATTATTTTTGCAAAGGAGGACGCGTCAAATTGGGCCTGAAACTTGAGTTAAAACCAATTCACACGAAATATTGTTTTTGTGATAGATAATTACACATACCCTTAGATCGTTAAGTAACACATACCTAACGAAAAAAATAAAATAAAAAATAAATCAACCGGGTTCTTATACAGTCAAGGCAAAAAGTTTTATTTATTTGGCTATTATTTTGCGCACAATAACGGTGTTTTTAATTCGAGTGACATAAATATAAACCTAAATGTCACTGGAGTGACTGAGTTTAACCCAAGAAGCTTATACCTATAATATCTAACTAGCTGGTGCGTTGTGCGCGGGCTGCAAGCAGCCCGCGAGCCCCTTTTGCCCCTGGGTTGAAGCAATAGGGCAGTCATTTGAAAATATATTCGAATTTTCTGTCTATTTGTTACATCTGCTAACAGCGATTCTAAAGTCAGTCGGTAATGCTTATAAATTCCCTATTCAAGTATTTTCCACTTCGGGAGGCTGTCCACCTTCGAGGGAGCGTAGTGCGCGCGCAAGCATCCCAGGGCAGAAATCTTCAGTCATTTGAAAATGCGTTAAATTCCCCGTCAATTTGCTTTTATCTGCTAACAGCGATTCCACAGCAATCGGAAGTGCTTATAAATTTCAAATTCAAATATTTTCTATTCCGGGGGGCGGTTCACCTTCGAGGGTACGTGGTGCGCGAGCTGCAAGCAGCTCGCGGCTCATCCCAGGGCAGAAATCTTCAGTCATTTGAAAAAGCATTCGAATTTCCTTTCCATTTGTAACATCTCCTAACAGCGATTCTACAGTCAGTCGGTAATGCTTATAAATTCCCCATTCATATATTTTCTATTCCGGGGGGCTGTCCACCTTCGAGGTTGCGTGGTGCGCGAGCTGCAAGCAGCTCGCGGCTCATCCCAGGGCAGAAATCTTCAGACATTTGAAAATGCATTCGAATTTCCTTTCCATTTGTAACATCTGCTAACAGCGATTCTACAGTCAGTCGAAACTGCTTATAAATTACTTATTCAAATGTTGTTAAATTTTTTAAACGTCTTATCGATAGCGGGCAGTGACTTTTCATAATAAACTGTTCAAGAGTTAACCTAACACGCTCGTCGCTTCGCTCCTCGCTACCTACATATTTGAATATTTAGGCCGGCCGCTGCCGCGACTCGCTCGCTTCGCTCGCTTGGCTCGTGCGATAGGTAGTTCAAAAGTTAACCTAACACGCTCGTCGCTTCGCTCCTCGCTACCTATTTGAATATTTAGGCCGGCCGCTATCGTGACTCGCTCGCTTCGCTCGCATGGCTCGTGTGGTAGTTCAAAAGTTAAACTTACACGCTCGTCGCTTCGCTCCTCGCTACCTAAACTGCTTATAAATTACTTATTCAAATATTGGTAAAATTTTTGAAACGTCTTATTGATAGCGGGCAGTGACTTTTCATAATAAACTGTTTAAGAGTTAACCTAACACGCTCGTCGCTTCGCTCCTCGCTACCTATTTGAATATTTAGGCCGGCCGCTGCCGCAACTTGCTCGCTTCGCTCGCTTGGCTCGTGCGGTAGGTAGTTCATAAGTTAACCTAACACGCTCGTCGCTTCGCTCCTCGCTACCTATTTGAATATTTAGGCCGGCCGTTGACGCGACTCGCTCGCTTCGCTCGCTTGGCTCGTGCGGTAAGTAGTTCAAAAGTTAACCTAACACGCTCGTCGCTTCACTCCTCGCTACCTATTTGAATATTTACGCTGGCCGCTGCCGTGACTCGCTCGCTTCGCTCGCTTGGCTCGTGCGGTAGTTCAAAAGTTAATAAATATTTTCTACTCCGGGAGGCTGTCAACCCTCGAAGTTACGCGGTGCGCGGGCAGCAAGCAGCCCGCGGTGCCGTCTTTTGCCGATGCTATTCAATTACCCTTCCTACTATGGAAATTTCCATACAAAATTTTCGAAAAAAAAAATTTCGCTTTTTAGCAAAAATTTTTATGTGCCTGGAAGCGGACCTAGTTTTTAAACATTTTTTACCTTGGTAACCCCAACCTAAGTGCCATCAGTTCAGAGAGCCGTTGAATTTCGTGATGTATGGAAAATGGAAACCGAGGGTCGGAGAGAAATTCTGAGTATGCAGTTTTGTAAATCTGGCCGATTAGAGCACAGAAGTCAATTTTCAGACCGATCGTAAAGTAACCGGCGCCACCATCTTGCCTCGAAAAATCAGCCATTTTTAAAAAAAAAATTACGTCTAATTTGAAATTTCTCGATTGCCCTGGTAGCAACCCATCTTCCTGATCATTTTTTAGTTTTACACCCCCCGGCTATCTGGCGCCGTTTCGGAGAGCCGTCGAATTTTGCGTTGTATGAAACTCGGAAACCAGCGGTGGAAACTCGATTATGAGTATGCCAACTTAATGTGCGGCTCGATTAAAGCCCCTGTGCCAAGTTTCAGCGCGATCGGACCAGCGATGGCCATTTTAGCATTTGTATGGCGGCGGCCATTTTTTCCGCCATTTTGAATTTTTTTCACTATCTGTGGTAATTGCTCGAGGTCTACTCCAAGTTTAGTTCGAGCACCCCAGATGTAGCTGCTACCGTTTGCGCGGGCCGTTGACCGTCTTCGAGAGATGAGGGAAAGTTTAAGATTTCGGATTTTTCTGGATATCCTGGGAGCTGGGCGAGTACGAATGCGTCATTGGTGTATTTCTCCGTTGCGCCACCTCGTCTAAATTTACGTTTTTATGTTTGCGCCAAAAATGGAAAAATTCCAAAATCGAGCGACCCACTATGGCTCCCTGGTAGCGTCCCAGGGTGGTGATCATTTTTAGTTCCGGGACCCCCCACCCAACTCGCACCGTTTCCGCGGGCCGTTGGATTTTACGTTGTATGAAAGTTGGAAACTGGGGCCCGGAGCCACTCGAACGGGGCACCGATCGATTCGCCGGCTCAAACAGAGCACGTGTGCCAAATTTGAGACGTAAGGATTCATAAACGGCGATTTTGGCAAAGTACGGCGGCCATCTTGTTTTCGCGAAAATCCCCATTTTTCCACCTCCCCTGGTAATCGCCACCAGTTCTGAGCATTTTTTGTTCAGACACCCCCCCTCCAGGTACCACCGTTTTTGCGCACCTCCAGGGGTCCACTTGGTTTTCGAAGATGATCGAGATCGCTATATTTTTCCGGTGGTCACTGGGAGCACCTCTACACGATCACGTCGAAATCCCCCCAACTTTACCCGTAGTTTCCGAGAAACCCGATGTCAGTCAGTCAGTGAGTGGTAGTGTAGCTTTATATATATATGATACACTGGAGATTGCATTATGACCATTAATTTGTAACAAGAAAATATGACGTTGAATGACGCCTGTATGTTTTTTATCCCTTTCACACCTAACTTGGCAAATTGGTGTGAAAGGGATAAAAAAACATACAGGCGTCATTCAACGTCATATTTTCTTGTTACAAGTCAATGGTCATAATGCAATCTCCAGTGTATTAGATATAAGCTTCTTGGTTTAACCACAAAGAACGTCTAACTAGTGAAAGTGAATTGGAGTAACATAAAGACATTGTCATTGTCTTATAACAGTTATTAATTGCAAAAAAATATTATACACAAAGAAATAAAACTTGATGTGAGTGTACAAAAACCCGGTTGATTATTTTTTTTATTTATATTTATTCCGTTATGTATGTGTTATGATCTATTATAAAAACAATATCTCATGTGTATTGGTCCAACTCAAGTGTTCAGGCCAAAGTTCCATAGTAAAATGTCCATTCTCCTTTAATTGTAATTTGTTATAAAAAAGTAATAATCCATATATTATAAATGCGAAAGTAACTCTGTCTGTCTGTCTGTTACTCAATCACGCCTAAACTACTGAACCAATTTTCATGAAATTTGGTATGGAGATATTTTGATACCCGAGAAAGGACATAGGCTACTTTTTATCCCAGGAAAATGACGCAATTCCGGAAATCCCACGGGAACGGGAACTATGCGGGTTTTTCTTTGACTGCGCGGGCGAAGCCGCGGGCGGAAACCTAGTTTTAAATAATTCATTATAAGAATAAACGATGATTAAATTATTGTTTATAAATCTTACATTTAAAGTTTAAAATTTGGAAACATTATAATTTTCGTAAATCTAGTTTTTAAAAAGCCCGCCTCAATGTGTTTGTTATAGGAGAAAATGTTCCCTTTGACGGATGGCTGGTCCAACCTGTCATTTCAGACACGTTGTTGTGATAAGTGGAAGATTTTATATTTATGTTTTAATTTTTTTAAATCATAGCTGCGCTCGATAATTATTTAGATTGAATAGTAAAGCCATCGATTTTTTACTCATCGTGAAATAGTTCTGTTAACTTATAGTTTTAATTTCGTCAATTATAGCTTAACCTACAATCTCTGCACTAGCGTACCGATGCTATTCATTTTAATGATGAAAGCACGAATATTCAACAATATATCACTGAATACATAATTAATATCGAAAGAATCATTACCTTTATCGCTGTAATTATCGTTGCTATAAACAATTGACACCACATTCACTTTTCACTGCACTTGATACTCGATCAAAACATGTAAATGTACTATAGTATAGCAGCTGTCCACGCAGACGCATCGCTCAGACGGATGTCGAATGCCGATTGTGCTTCGTTGGCGTTACCTCGCTCTGAGGCGTTCCATAGGCTTGAAGTGCAAGCGAGAGCGCGGAACGAGCGACAAAGAAGCAAAATCGGACGTTGTCACGTTCAACTATCGTCAGTAAACCGACTTTACCAGACAACCAAATTTTCGTGCGTGCAGCCGTGAGCCGGCTTTATCGAAGTTTAAGACGTTGTCACGTCAAAAAAAATGGTACGTAACTAGGTAGGTGATTGACTTTCATATTTCATGATTTAACCTTTTTTCAATTAATAACCACAATAAATAAAATTATTATTTACCACTATAAAAATATACGTCAGCTATAAACACAATAAATATTACTATCGACACGTCTTTCATACTCAATGTCATTTCTTAAATTTTTAGTCTATGGCAAATATTAACTCAAAATGGCGCCCGCGAAAAATCTTGCTCGAACTAAGTTTTAAAAATGATTATCTAATTACTTACCGATGAAAAGTTACTCCTGTGCACTTTGTCGAATTACTTGTATTTTTAGTGCAATATCGTAACACACAAGAGGGCATATTTGATGTTTATCACTTTTTTGCTTTAAAACAAACAAGGCGTGAATGTGCACTTCGCGAAATAAAGAGCGACTGCGGCCGGCCGGCTACAGTTGACGGCAGATGGCGGCGCGGGGCGGGGCGGCGCGGCGTCATATAATTATACACGTAGTAATAATAATTATAACTCAATGGTTAAGCCACGGCGCACACCGCTCGCGATGAGCGATACGCCGCGGAGCGGCAACGTCGCGCTATGCTATGCCTGTCGAGTGTCGTTTCACTCGCTCAGTATAGCTAGCGCCTCGCTTGGGGGCACGCGCGTTATCGAAAACTTCCTTAATTATTTTTACGAATATGAATAACGATAAAATGAACACTAGAGAGTATAGGGAAAAACTAATTGACGAAGTGAGGAAGTACCCGGTTCTGTACGACACGAGACACGAAAACCATCGCGATATCGATGTGCGTGACCGCTGCTGGCAGGAGATATCAGAGCGACTCAGCGCTAACAGTGAGCCTTATCTTCTAGCATTAAGATTCAATTTCGCCTAGCTGCTCTTGAAATTATATTCATTGTTTGACATTGATCAAGCCGAAATGTGTTCTATCCTTTACAAATAAAGGTTTATTTTCTGTGGAATATCTGAGAGACACGGGACTTGGATGTTCAAGTTGTTTAATGAATAGAATTTAATACGAACATGAGTTCTGTTATCTCATTTTACAGTTTACAGAATAATTTTGTGTTTTTAGTTTATACTCAATGCAAATTAGGTATATGCCTAGTGTTGTTTTGATTCAGTGCGAATGAAGATATAGACAAAAATCATTGAGATAATATTAATATGGAGCAGACATCACGAACAAAATCTGTGCGCGGCGCGCGGTTTTATTATGATTACTAACATCAATAGAAGGAACAGCAGACTTCTTTAGAAAACGCCTTCCCGCTTTTGTGGTATATTTATCCTCATCGCGAAAATGCAATGAACAGACGCAAGTTCTATCGGATGGTAACCAGGTTTCTTCACTGCGGTTGTTTTGGACAAATTTTATCCACTTTTCCCTTTCTTCACGGCCCAGACATGGAAACCTTGAATGGAAAAAATATTAATTACTTATCTCTGAACTAGCGGTCCGCCCCGGCTTCGCCCGTGGTACATATTTCGCAATAAAAAGTAGCCTATGTTCTTTCTCAGGGTCTAAAGATTGTCTGTGCCAAATTTCATCAAAATCGGTCCAGTAGTTTATGAGCCTATTCATTACAATCAAACAAACAAACAAAGTTTTCCTCTTTTTAATATTAGTGCAGATAAATAAATAATAATTCAATAATACGTTCAAGTCAGTAGCTTATACAATATCAATTAAAAACTTGATTAAAATCAATTAACAAAAAAAAATTGGTGATTAAGTAATTGATTTTCATATTTCATGATTTCACCTTTTTTCAATTAACAACCAGTCTATGCTTTTCTAAATATGTAAAATTATTATTTTATACTATAAAAATATACGCCAGCAAATATTACTTACAACACTTATTTCATGCCCAATCTCATATCTTAAATTTTTAATCTATGACAAAATGTCGCCCGCTAAAAATTTTGCTCTAACTAAGTTTTAAAAATTATTATCTAGTTACTTACTGATGAAAAGTTATTCCTTTGCACTTTTCCGTATTCTTTGAATTATTTGTGCAATATCGTAACACACACGTAGGCATATTTGATGCGTTTCACTTTAAAACAAATAAAAAATGAGCGTGACGCGTGAGCGTGACGTTCGCGCCAATGAGCGAGCAAGCGACTGAGTGCAGTTACGCCAGATGACGTATGTTGAGTGGAACATAAGTGATGTAGGCGGTATCGTCTCCATATTAATATTATCTCAATGACAAAAATGGTTAATTTATGAGACAGGCAAGTTTGACAGTTGATAATAATATAGATTTTATAGATTCATAAATTGTGAATATATGTATTTATGTCAATTAAAATTCCTTTAGGTAGGTATATTTTAGAGCAATTTAGAGTGTGCTTTTGTTGATTGGCTGGACTTTATAAGTAGAAGTTAAAATTAATGTTATAAATTTATAATGCTTGAACATTGTGTTTTGTGAGGATGTTTAAATGTGTTTGTAACTCTTTCACGCAAATACTACTGAACCGATTACAATGAAATTTAGCACACATATAGAGGGTAACAAGTTAATCCAAGGATTAACACATAGGATAGGTTTTATCCCGGAAATCCCACGGGAACGGGAACTATGCGGATTTTCCTTTGAAAACGCGGGCGAAGCCGCGGGCGGAAATCTAGTACCTAAGTAATAGTATAAAAGTATGTGTAATGAAATAGATTTATGACTTACGGCGTTGCACAGTTTCCATATTTCGAGTGTAGGTATAGCGTTCTGAATTAATGTACGCCTTTTTGTTGTGACATTGAAATCACTTTCTTGGAAATGTTTTGAACATATCCTGCTATATTTTGACGGGAACCAATTTCTTTTTCCTGTCGCGGCTATCCATTTTTCCTTCAAGTCAGGACATTGTGGAAATCTACAAAGAACATAATACATAATAATATAATAGGTAACAGTTTTGTTCACCTAAAAAAATTAATTGTAATATAACTAATAATAATGTATTTTTAATTTATGTGTGCTGTGTTATTTTATAAGAAATGTGATTCTGGAATGGTACGGTCAGACGCATGGCAAGCCTAGTATAATAGGTCATTGTGGCAAGCAGCCCGTGCACTTACGGTACAAACAAACAAACACGGGTGCATACACACAACATTTTATATGCTTGTACTGCGGGTAAAACCGCAGGGCACAGCTAGTAATAAAATAGTTGTAATTTAACATCGTATTAGGCAAAATTATTATTTTACAAATCACAACACTAGCTCGCGACCGGATTTCTGTGGCCCGGCCGTACCACCATAATATTATGTATCAAAATCCGAGCGCGAAGCTATCGATTACTATGCAGTACCTACATTGCCTTTTCACCAGATGTCGACAAAAATAAGAGGCAATGTAAAGTTAAAACTGTTAATAACAACGGTCGACTGTGTCATGACTCATGGGTATCACTTGTAAAGATTCTATAACGTTAGGAAAACCGGCATTATCATAAAATAAATAAGAAAATACTTACCGATGAAATGTTATACCATTATCATTATAATTACAAGTTATGGAAGTATTTCCGCATTGGGAAACGCTGCAACACACCATGTTTATTGTTTACACAAGCACGTCTCCAGAGCAACTGAACAGCCGACAGCGACGAACGGCGAACGCAGGTGGCGTGAGAGTCACATGAGCGACGATAAGGTCATGCGTGCTTACGACTAGTGCCTTGTTATTTAGATTTCTATAGCGGGAACCAACCGCAAGTCATTTTATTGCAATTTATTGAAATAAATGTGTAATTTTGTAATATTCAAATATAGATTCTAGATTTATTAACTTTAGAAGCTAACAGTTAGTAGATACTCCTTACTATGAATTATGACAGATATTTTTATTGACGCTTGACTGACGCCTTTGTGCCGTCAAAACTCCATCTATCAACCTGGCATCGCCCGGGTTGCCTTTTTTGTGAGATTCTGAGCATTGCAGATACGTGATTTTTTGAACATTATTTAGGTATTAAGTAGGTATTAAAAAAAATAATTGGTTTAGAAAAGATAAGATACCAAATACCACCAACAGTTATCTGGCATATATAATATTATTTTTTAAATATGATACGGTCTATGTAAAATGTTAAATTGTTATGATTTTATAATTAATTGATTACTAGCGGTCCGCCCCGGCTTCGCCCGTGGTACATAATTTACGTTTTCCCTACATAAGAACTATCCTCGTACTTCAAGGAATATATTAAAAAAAAGATTATCGAAATCGGTTCAGCCGTTCTCGAGTTATGCGCTTACCAACACATTTTACGATTCATTTTTATATTATGGAACTAGCTTCCGCCCGCGACTCCGTCCGCGCGGATGTTGGTCTTCGCGTGGATGGTTTATTTCTCCATTTTGAGTAACTCTGACAATGACATCTTATAAATATCTATTGGACCCAAATACGGCTAGGCCTATAATAATACCACAATAATACGCAACGTGTGTTCGCGGTTCTACAGAACAACGTCTATGGATAAAACTGAAAAATTAAGATTAATTTTTTTCTACGTATTTTTTCAGGATAAAAAGTATCCTATTTTACGCCCAGGATAATAAGGTATAATTATACCAAGTTTCATCGAAATCGAACCGTTAGTTTTCACGTGATGTCTTCACATACAGACAGACAGACAGACAGACAGACAGACAGACAAAAATTTTTTTAATCACATATTTGGGTTTGGTATCGATCCAGTAACACCCCCTGCTATTTATTTTTTCAATATTTTCAATGTACAGAATTGACCCTTCTACAGATTTATTATATGTATAGATATAGATATTGACTATGTTTGAGATTGAATAATCTCGAGACTACAATCCTACTGCGTAGCAATACAGCGACTATAACTTCTTCAGAATAAGGACAATTTACTTCCAGGTGAGGTACTCAAACGGGAATGGAAGATCCTCCGCGACTCCCTGCGGCAGTCCCTGAAGAAGACGACGACGGGCGCCACCAGGAAGTCCGGCGCGCCTTGCAAGAAGTGGCGCTTGCAGAACAGAATGGCTTTCGTCCTGCCCTATATGACTATGAGGTAATTGTTACCTACGTTTTGGTTCATAATAAACCAATATGATATAATTTAAAAATTTCGCGTTTGTGACTCATAATCTTTGTACCGTAATATATAGCATATTCGTTACAGAAATCCAAATACTAGCTTGTGCCTATGTTGTTAATCGCAGTGGAATCTGAAGGGCACAGCTATAGTTCAGCATATAAATGATTACATAACTATCATTTATCTATACTAATATTAAAAAGCTGAAGAGTTTGTTAGTTTGTTTGAACGCGCTAATCTCGGGAACTACTGGTCCGATTTGAAAAATTCTTTCGGTGTTAGATAGGCCTATTTATCGAGGAAGGTTATAAGGCTTTATATATCATCACGCTACGACCAACAGGAGTGGAGCCACGCGGGTGAAACCGCGCGGAGCAGCTAGTGTTGAATATATAGTTTATCAGTTATCACATTTACAGCTAAACGAGGACATTAATATTATGTACCCAAAATTCGCAAGTGGGAATGAACCATTTTCATTCTAACTATTAAAACAATTTTACTGTCATTATTAATTTAATATTCCTCTTCAGAAACCGGCGGGTAGTAAAAGACGACATAAAAATAGACGAAGCGGAGATCCAATCAGACCAAGAACAGGAGTCGGAGCCGTGGGACCCCGGGAACGACCAGGATTCCCTCGACTTGTTCTTCGCCAGCGTCTGCCAGAGCACCAAGCGACTGCCCAAAAAACTACAGAACCAGGTCAAGAGACAAGTACTGGATGTACTTTTGAAGGTGGAAGAGCAGTATGAAGGCAATGAAACAAAATCTGGTTTGCATTGCTGATGTTTGGCTGTACAGACTAAGCAATTTAGCTGAAACTTTGAGTAACTGCCTGTTAATGTAAATCTCGTTTTAGTGGTATTCAGTATTCTTTATTGATTTGTGAAGACGTTATTCTTTGTGGAAGATGTATCCCCGTGTGGGGCAGATGTTCATGTGTTTCTCTGGTTGATTTATTAACGGTCAAGTACCTAAGTGATTTATTTTTTATATTTTTGCCAAATAAAGACTGATCGTAAACTATTTCTAGTGGCAATATAAAAATTAAAATGTGTATACGTTTCAGTTGTAAACAATTTTCACTTACTTTAATAAAGTATGACTGGTTAAAATTTAAGCATAATATTACAAAACTGATAAGTTACAGCTTTTTTTTATTTCTTATCTATTTAAATTAAATGTGTTAGTAAATGTTTGATATATTTTTAACCGACTTCAAAAAAAATGAGGAGGTTATCAATTCGGCCGGTATGTTTTTTTTTATTTTTTTTTATTTATGTATGTACACCGATTACTCCGAGGTTTCTGAACCGATTTACGTGATTCTTTTTTTGTTCGATGCGGGATGGTGTCGAATTGGTCCCATAAAAATTTTATTCGGATAGGCCCAGTAGTTTTTATTTTATAAGCATTTTTGTCTGTATTTGTAAATGTTGCAAGTTGCAAGTGCAAGTTTGAAGTTGGTTGTTTTTAACGCAGTTATCACTTGTTTCATTTCAGTATTTGAATTTAATTTAGATTAAGAAAACGATATTACAAAATTGGATAAATAAAGTTATATAAGCTGTAGTGAATAGCTGCAGTTGACTAAAGCTTACTTTACTCGAGCGACTTTGTATAGGTAATCCGATATATATGTTTATCTTTATATTCAATCCGATATATCCATCGAGACAATTATAATATTCTGTTTTAACTTTTAAGTTACTCTTTTAAAATAGCTATGGATAATGGGTAGGTTAAAATACTTTGTTGTTTAAACTAAAACTCAATTTATAATGCCCTGCCTTCCAAGCCACTGGTCGTGGGTTCGATTCCCACCAGGGGCAAATATTTGTGTGATGAACATAGATGTTTGCTCTGTATCTGGGTGTTAATTATCTATACATAAGTATTTATTTAAAGTTATATATGTATGTATATATCAGCCATCTGGTTTCCATAACATAATCGAAAAAAAAGCTCGAAGCAAAGCCGTGTGTGAAATTGTCCTGGAATATTTCATTATTTATTTAATACTCATAAAAGTTATGTTGTATAGCACAAAAAAAAAAACAAATTTACATTTCCGAAGAGGAAATTTTCGAAGATCCAAGAGCATAATTTTAAGTATAAAATAAAACAGAGCTAAGTTGAAAGGAACTTAATTACCTACGAAACTTCCGTGAACTTGGAAAGGATTCACAAAAGGAGAAACAATGGAACCCGTTTAACTTGCCAACAAGTTTGCAAGTGTAATAAAGGGCTTGTGTTTGTTTTTCATTTACTTTTTGTACCTAATTTATAACAATTAATCCACCAATGGGCTGATGTTAATCGATTCATTTATCAATAGAATGCGAGAATAAAGTAAACTATACAGTTAGGTATTATTGTCATAAACATAGACTAAATGTTTACTTTTATAGGATTGTGTATACACATCGCATTACCATATTACTTACATATATCTAAAATAACATTAGTCTGATATTCAACAAACACGACCACTAAGGTAAAAGCACCTAATACGGAGGTATTTCGCAACATTTGAAAGTAAGTATCAAAAATAAGCATTTGTAAGTCTTTCTAAAGGTGCCAAACCACTTTATCGTTAAAAGTGGAACTTAAATTTTGTAT
Source organism: Colias croceus (assembly GCF_905220415.1). Classification (NCBI taxonomy): domain Eukaryota; kingdom Metazoa; phylum Arthropoda; class Insecta; order Lepidoptera; family Pieridae; genus Colias; species Colias croceus. The sequence continues at coordinate 213,677 of NC_059551.1, read as the reverse complement.
TGCTGTTGAGTCTATGTTTATTTTCATGATATTTCTTATTTTAAAAAAATATTTAAATAGTCAGGTCGATTTTCCCTAATACGAAGGTATGATTTTGGTTAGAGCCTAATACTGCGGTAGGCGGCTCCTAATACGGAGGGTCAGAAATTATATTCATTGCAGTTCCGTACAAATAATATTTGTTAAATAATAGGAATGTGTTAGTAAAGTAAATTGTAAGTTTTTTATTCATTGACCATTGGTTTGATTACGTTGATTCACTTTTAATGTGTTTCATTTATGCTTTTAGTTTTATCGAAAAAAAAACACGCATATCTATTCTTATTTTAAGAATCCACAAAAAAAGACACAACACTTCTTATTTATTTACGCAACCCTAAATCTGGTAATTTTAAGTTCTATTATATTAGGGCCGTAATAAGAGATCATATAACCTAATACAGAGTTACCTGGAAATATCTACCACCGTAATAGGAAAACTACTCGTGTTTTTAATAATCCTAATTCTGACCCATCAAAAATTCGATAAACAAGAGAATGTAAATGCTTAATCAAATGATAACAGTTTTTGGCTCAGATGTGTCAAACTCGAATCAACAGTTATACAAAATAAATGATTTGTGATACATTAAAATACACCTTCCTATTTTTACCCCTTCTAAGAAACAAACATTTTGTACTCAACCGTTTTCATATTTAACTGGATTTCTAATTAAGAACACATACCGCAGAATATGGTTTCTAATTTATTGTAATAGTAACTTCCTACTCAACCAATCAAAACATTCAAACTTACACAATACAAACACACACACAAATAAACAAATATTATAAACTTATTAAGTACATCTCTAAAAAAACTCTCTTGTATAAAATACATCTACATTTCTCTCAGTCTCCCTTAAATAAGTCATTAAATTATTATATTTTATATGTTACGTCTTTATTCAAATATACTTACATTCCCTGTACCAACATACATACACCAATCCTTTATATTCTACAAGCATGGACAGAAATATAGATACATTGCAAGATATAGATAATAGTGAAGCAGCTCGCGTCACACAGTGTGATGTTGAGCAAATATCCAAACATATAACTAAAGAAAAACACGATTTAACTATCATTTCTCAGAATATTAGAAGCGTATACAGCAATGTTAACGACCTTTATATTACACTTACTCAACTAAAATGTACAGCAGATATATTGATTCTCACTGAATGTAGACTTACACCAAACAAACCTATTCCTAAATTACAAGATTATGTCTCACATGCAACCACGAATCATATCAATCAAAATGACGGTGTAGTAACTTATATTAGAGATTCTGTACATGCTACAGTAAAAGAGATTAAATTAGATCAAGCTTCCTGCCTACAAATAGAATCGAACAACTATACAATCCTAGGAATTTATCGCTCACCATCTAATACTAACGCAGACAAATTTATAAACTCTTTAGATCGTCAATTAACTTCTTATAAATCTATTAAAAATACTATCATAACTGGAGATATTAATATAAACATACTGGCCAAACCAAATGAAAACAATAATGAAAAGAATAATAGAATACGGTATTTAAATATGTTGACGATGCAAGGATTTTTAATTGGACACACAATACCTACTCGCGAATCTAGCTGTCTTGATCATTTTATGTTAAATGTTGAACGAAACAAAACCTGTGCCCACATAATTATTCTTAATACGTCTATAACCGATCACCTGATGATATTCTTACACCTAACTAAAATTTCATATAATAACTGTCCTAAAACTCTAACAAAAATAAACTTTGATAAAGCTCTTATCGATCTTGCAAATATTAATATCTCAGAATTATTACACTGTGATGACCCTTGTTTTTTGACTGGTCATTTGATTCAAAAACTTACAACCATCATAAAAGAGAATACAGTGACAACGACTATATCAAAACAAAAACAAATAATTAAACCATGGATAACAGCAGGTATTTTACGCTGTATAAGAAATAGAAATAAAATGCAAAAGAAACTTAAAATGGATCCTCATAACGAAATACTGAATATTACTTATAAAAGATACCGCAACCATTGTAACAAACTTATAAAAAAACTGAAACGCAATTACGAAAGACAAAATTTAGAAAAATCAACTAAAAATACAAAAAATCTTTGGAAAAACATAAACAAAATTACAAATTTAAAACAGGGAAAGTCGGACAATACAACATTATTAAAAATTAAGAACACACCCCTAGAATCAGTAAATTATGTAAACGCTTACCTAGCTAATATCGGGAATAAACTTGCGGACGAGATAGGAATATCTAACATAGGTGTAAAGACGCTTGAGGAAGAAGATACAAATTTAACTTCACTTTGTTTACTGGATACAGATGTTGATGAGGTTCATAAAGTTATATCCAATCTGAAAGAGGACAGTGCTCCCGGATGGGATGGTATCCCATCGAAATTTCTAAAATTAGCTGTAGTAGAACTGGCTCCTATCATTTGTCATTTAGCAAACCTATGCTTTCAGCAAGGCGTTTTCCCTAATCCTCTAAAACGATCGATCATTACACCAATATATAAGAGCGGCAGCAAAAGTGATCTCAATAACTACAGACCGATTTCTGTCTTATCCTGTATTTCAAAGGTCCTAGAAAAACTATTAAACATCAGATTACTTAACTATCTTAATAAATTCAACATACTAGCAAACAACCAATACGGTTTCAGATCTGGAAGATGCACAGAGGATGCCATTACTGCCTTAAGCACACACATAGTTGACAAATTAGACGTAAAAGACAAATGCCTTACTGTCTTCCTTGATCTTAAGAAGGCATTTGACACAGTTTCGGTTCATTTACTTATAAATAAATTAGAAAAGATAGGTATTAGAGGAACTCCACTAAAATTATTTAAAGACTACCTACAAAATCGTTCACAAAAGACTAAAATTGGACAATACTACAGCGATGACACAGATATAACAACTGGAGTTCCCCAGGGAAGTGTTTTGGGCCCTACTCTCTTTTTAGTATACATAAACAGCCTCTGTAAACTAAAATTAGATGATGCAAAAATTTACTCATACGCTGATGACACCGCAGTAGTATTTTCGGAGAAATCATGGGATGCCGTTCGACAGAAAGCTGAAGTAGGTCTATCAAAAATTGCTACGTGGTTACAATCTAATCTTCTCACATTAAACGCAACCAAATCAAACTACATTTGCTTTTCAATAACTAAAAAAACTCAACCTTCTAACAACTTTAGTATTCAAATCCACAACCAATGTAATCTTACTACATGCCATTGTCCTTACATAAATAGAGTCACCTCAGCGAAATATCTGGGAATACAAATTGACGAAAGATTGTCCTGGCATCCGCAAATAGATTTAATAACATCCAGAATTAGGAAGATAACATGGACTTTTAAAACACTTCGCCATGTTGCTGATAAGGATTTGCTAAACAAAATATATGTGACACTAGCGCAATCAATTTTAACCTATTGTATACCGGTCTGGGGCGGAGCCACAAAAACAAAACTTTTGGAAGTAGAACGTGCACAACGTGCTTTAATAAAGGTTATGCATTTTAAACCATACAAATATTCTACTGAACTCCTTTACTCCACAACGGGCCTACTATCTGTACGCAAATTATATATTCTTGCAACTATCCTAAAAAAACATAAGGCTACTACATATGACCCTAACATAACGAATCGTAGAAGAAGAGACATTATTCCACTATTTCATAAAACGAACACATCATTTAGTAAGCGTCAGTACAATAGACAGTCAGAAATTGTATACAAAAATGTAAATAAAATTTTAAATATATATGGAAATCGATATAACGAATGTAAAAAACATACCTTAAAATGGCTTAAAGAAATTAGTTATACAGAAGCAGAAGACATTTTAAAAACATGTAAATAGTAGGGAGTAAAATGAAGATGTTAAATAAAAAAAAAAATAAAAAAATCACATTTCTTAATTTCTTACGTACATTACACAAACAATAACATGCGAACACACATACACCCACACACACTCACACACGCACTCACACACACACTCACACACACACACACACATCCATTCTACCAATTTTTAGAGTATTTTTATTTTTATGTATTACCTTATTTTTTTAAGCTTTCTTTTAATTTGTTAATGCCTAGTAATTGTTATGGAAGAGAAGCGCCTTCTAACACAAGTGAAATTTGTCACTTAAATGAAGGCACTTACCTCCAACCCGAGATGAAAACTTGTTTAAAAGAAATAAACAATTTTTATTTTTATTTTTATTTTTTTTTAATTTATCAGATTAATAAATATTTCAACTAATCTTGGAATTAATTCAATAAGTAAATAAAATGAAAGTTATAAACAATTAAACATGCCCAGTATTTTTCCTATTTCGGAGTTATGCCACCGTATTAGGATTAATCTATAAAATTTGTATCGTATTACGGCGGTATTTTATTTCTTATTTTTTGGGTAGAAAATGACTTACAAATATGAAACAAGCTATTTAAATAGTGAGTGTAATAGTAGGAAAATGTAATAAACAATACATATACAAACTTGAACGGCTTATTAATACGAAAAACTTAGTTTATAAATATTAGTGTACTTACTTTTGTTGTTTCGCGTTTGTATGGAAACACCTCTCATGTCGATGCCGTTACACATATTGATTGATCTTGTTGTGTTGTCTATGTGCTATACTTGCAAACGTTAGTTAAGTCATGGAGTAATAAATTTGGAATAAATAGCTTACGTTTTGGTGTACTTAAAATTTATAAAACAGGAATAAAACTCGAAAATAGAAATACCACCGTATTAGGAAGCGATTTTGACTACCGCCGTATTAGGAGCCTTTACCTTAATACATTACATACTCATGTGTATATTATTATTAAAAAGCCATAACACTGCTAAGCAAACACTTCCCCCAATGATTCCAAAAGCACTTCGAAAAAGTAATGTTAAAAATTAAAATACACAAGAAAAATCATTGAGCTATTATTACTACGTATAGAGGAGACACCACGAAGAAAATCTGTGCGCCAAGCGCGGCCGCGGCAGCACGGGGCGGCTAGTGAGTCATAGATTAAGCGATGTCATCGACTCACCGCCATAGAGGCCTAAATTCCTAAATATTCTGCCTATTACCAATTGAGAACAATCAATGCAATGTAACAAAAAAAATATAATTAATCTAATTAATAAATTACTAGAATTACCTAATAAACTTATCAATTAAAAACTTTTCAATTAAAACCAATTAATGTACAAAAAAAATGATACGTAGGTACTTATGTAATTTATTTTCATATTATCATGTTATAACCTTTTTTCAAATAATATCCACAGTACAATATTTTCTAAATTTGTAAAATTATTATTTTCCAAAATAAAAATTTACGTCATGTAATGACGAAAATATAATGTAATATTACTATCTAAACATCATTCATACCAAATGACGCAAAATGGCGCCCGCCAAAAATTTTGCTCGAACCAAGTTTTAAAAATGATTATCTAGTTAATTAATAATCACGATGACGAATTAGATGAAAAGTTATTTCTTTAGACTTTGGCGCATTACTTGAATTATTAGTGCAATATCGTAACACACTCGAGGGCACATTTGATGAGTTTCATGGTTTTTTGCTATAAAACAAACAAGACATGAACGCGACCATCGCGCTAAAGCGACTTAGTGCAGTTTGGCCATATGGCTTATGTTGAGCGGAACATAAGTGATGTAGGCGGTGGCTTCTCCATATGTATATCTCAATGGGAAAAATTTATAATTGTTTAAGTATGGGAAATAAAACAAAACCCGTCAAGAGGACTAAAATCTGTCTAAATCTAAAATCGTGATCTCCAACAACCGTCGTCGATTGTGTTCATGTGTGCGCGAGTCATTCAAGTTCAGCTAGCTCTTGTAGTCCTCTTAATGTTGAAGGTTGATCAAATGAATGACCAAGTAAACAAACGAATACGTCTTTTTCAACGAAACATTTCAATGCATTCGTTGTAATATAGTTGTAGTCGTATTTAGATAACAGGCCATTCTCGCCACTACACCGAATTAAATGACACGTATCCATTTCCGTTGATAAACAAATTTTACCTCTATAAACATCTTCAGTGGAGTAGCATATGAGAAGCATAAACCACTCGACATATCTTTTATACTTATTAGTTTATGATGCGGAAGTTTCTGTGTCGTGGTCAAAGTATCAATACAGTCCTCGCATTTTAACTCTTTGGTCAACCGAGTGCTTACATATCCGGAAATGTAACCAACTATTATTTAAGAAGCTTCCCTTATATTTTCATCATCCAGCATATTAATAAGTCGTGTATGTACATATATACAAGCATATAACAATGTAAGAAATATAAGATATCTACTAAACACAAAATTTAATAGAAATTATCCAGAAACCACACTTACCGATACTAGTGTGGTGTTTAAATTGCATGGTACAGCATTTCTCTTCAGATAAACTCGTCCTGTTTTTGTATAACGCTTATCCTCATCCTTAAAGTGCAACGAACATATATATGTTTGAGGAGTCGGAAGCCATGTTTTTTCATTCCGATTATTTTGCACAAATTCTATCCAAGATTATCTTTGCTTATGATACAACCGTAGAAACCTTCAAAATTATTTAGGTTAAAGTCACCATTTACTTATTTTACATATATTCTACACAATAATAAATAACACTTATACTACCGACAAACTGACAACCACAAAATAGGTACAAATGTATGTTGCGTATCTGCGTCTTTTGTTTTCATTACTCGGGCGCCGCCATTTTGCTACTAATCATAGTAGCAAAATGGCGGCGCCCGGCACCCCGATTCTAAAGGTGAGTATCGACTTCGCGCTCCAAGAGATCGAACATTGGCGCGCGCTCCAGCCGCGTGAAATGGATACCAGTTTGAAACGCGCGCCAAAATGTTCGTTGGAGCGGTCGAACGCGGAGCGGTCCGTTCCGTCGGGTGTCGGTTTTTTACCGCGCATCAATCGTGGCGCGCGCGCCAATGGAGACGGGTTTGTCCTAGTCGTATTTTTTGTGTTTGTTGCGCTCCGAGTAATAATTATGGATAACCAAAGTGAAGTGAAGTTTTTTATTGTATCTCCTATCACTTCGAACTGCATATCTCTTATAAGTGTCACTCCATACTGCATTCTAAGAACACAACCAGGCATTTTGATGTTGTTATTTATGCGAGCCAAACACGACTAAAGGTGAGTATCGACTTCGCGCTCCAAGAGATCGAACATTGGCGCGCGCTCCAGCCGCGTGAAATGGATACCAGTTTGGAACGCGCGCCAAAATGTTCGTTGGAGCGGTCGAACGCGGAGCGGTCCGTTCCGTCGGGTGTCGGTTTTTTACCGCGCATCAATCGTGGCGCGCGCGCCAATGGAGACGGGTTTGTCGTATTTTTTGTGTTTGTTGCGCTCCGAGTAATAATTATGGATAACCAAAGTGAAGTGAAGTTTCTTATTGTGTCTTCTATCACTTCGAACTGCATATCTCTTATAAGTGTCACTCCATACTGCATTCTTTTTCGGTACAGCTCTTTTATCCACCAACGCACTTTTCGTTTCTGTTTTTTCTTTCTTATTATGCTGTGTATAATTACAAAAGCTGCTGCTGCTTGTACCGGACTAGCTTCCATGATGAACGGTCAAACACTGGAACGGTTGCCACGCGCGCCAGGCGCGCTTAGTTGATATACTTCAATTATTTGGAACGCGCTCCGCGGAACGCACTCTCGGCGCGGTCATTCATGGCGCGCGCGCCAGGAGCGCGAAGTCGATACCCAGCTTAAGTACTCTACTCTCTACGGGCGTTGGATATTCACTGGATAGTTGCGGTAATGCGGACTGCGGTACAGTGTACCGCAATGCGTGGTGCAAAATCGAGCAACGCGTTGACTTCTCTATATGTATAGTAGTAATATCTCAATTCTCAGTGCCACTAATACATTACATACTCTTATGTATATTATAATTAAAAAAAATTGTTTGTCTGTAAAGTCGGTTTACTGACGATAGTTGAACGTGACAACGTCCGATTGTGCTTCTTTGTCGCTCGTTCCGCGCTCTCGCTTGCACTTCAAGCCTTACATCACTTTACATGGAACGCCTCAGAGCGAGGTAACGCCGCATGAGTCATGTTTTTTCGTGCGTGCAGCCGGCGCTATCGAATTATAAGACGTTGTCACGTCAAAAGCCATAACACTGCTAAGCAAATACTTCCCCCAATGATTCCAAAAGCACTTCGAAATGAAAACGTAATGTTAAAATACACAGCAAAAATATTTAAAAGCACATTTGGAGGTTTCCAATATCAATATTGTCGCCGGCACGAGGTAATTTCCGCACCTCCCCCCCTCACCTCTGCTACCCCTCGGCATACCGCTCCTCAAATACTGAGAATTGAAATATTCGGGGTAGATACCATTTACCGTATCCACCGATGAATTCATTTCTTTACAATATTGTCACGAAATCGATGACAAGGAAACCTGATGAAATACTTCAGAAATATTTCTTCTTGTTATTCAGGGTAAATTTTATTAAAACACGACTTATTTTACTTTTAGGAGAACGCTAAATTATGTTATTTAAGCTCTAATCTCTCTCCCTAGTCTATTAAAAATATGAATAAACTAATTATCAACACTTATTGTAAAACCCAGGTAAGAAATTGTAGGTAGAATATTCATTATCTTACTTGTAATATTCTTAGATATTTCCACGAAATTCTAAAGAATGACCTATATTATAACCTCGCCAAATATCAAGAAAACCATTTTCGTATAAAATCACAATGAAAAATCTTCAATTCAATCGAAAATACTTAAACAAAGGCTATCCTTCTTTGTTCTATATTTATTTGTCGCTCCCAAAAGTAAGTTTATAAAAACATCTTCAATTTGACCATTTTTATTGCTTCACGAAATAAGGCCACGAGTTTGTGTAATGAAAGCTTTTTCGTCTCAATTATTTGAGGACACATTTATGAGTGAAGATAAATAGACCATGTGTACAGAAGAAAATGAGCTAAATAACAGGCAGCGCCGCGTGTCGCCGCATAATTAGCCTGATGGAGACACACATACGAAAGAAGATCAATGTGAACATCCTTAAATCAATGGTATTGAGTTCGTAATTTACTTTGATGATTTTGTTGTGAACTGTGTAATTTTGTGGAACATGAAGAATATTAATAACCTTATTTTGTGTTTTTCCGTTGAAGATTTCGGTTGAAGTGACCCGGTATATATCTATACTTTTGGCTATTTGTAAACAATTTCACAGACGAGATACCTAATATCGGTAATTCGGTACTCCATTGTATAGGAGTGAAAGAATAGGCCCTGGAATACCCTGTTTTAATCTCTTGACAAAGCATTGCATTTCTTTCATCTGTTTCATTCATATACAGCTGTTACGTACCTAGTAACTAATTAGTATTATGTGCCGTTACTTATGTAGTTACTACTTACCTACCTAATTAGGTAAAATAGATTTGTACATCAACTATTGTTTGTCTGTAATCAATCACAAATATTTACATTGTATATCTGCATTGAACATATATTTTTGAGGTTTAGTTCTACCCGAGTGAAGCCGGGGCAAACGACTACAAGTACAAACCATCTCAACCATTCAGTGTTCAGTGAACGTACAACAGTTAAAATGCAAATGTAATTCCCGGAAACATTTCACAGCCGCGCCCATCGCCCGTCCGCGTCGGTAACAAAGCTGATAAATTGGTCTGCTTCGATTGTCACTGCACTCCACACTCCACACTGCACTACAGAACCATTCTAAACGTTTGTCCTTTTGTATTCTAGTCACATCTAGTGTATTTTAAAAATTTTCTATTCCCCTGGCAAATTGTCATTGATTATGTAGATTGCCGACTGATACTTGTTGGCAGTAGGTACGTAGGTTATATAGGTTTCACGTATATATTCGTGTGTCAACTGTGCTTTTAAAATAATATGATGATCAGAAGCAAATAAGATGTATAGGTAGGTTCTATGTAATTTTCCTCATTGTAAAGTAACGCTTTTATAAAGAGGGGCAACATAATGTACCTGATATGCTCGTTACTGTTTTGAAACACGGTTTGTTACATTTGTTACGAGAAAATTCGAGAAAGACAATGACCTATTATACTAGTAGACGCGGCATACGCCAACATCATTGCACTAAAAAACAGCGTAATTAATACATACCTACTTACTAACGCATTATCACCAATACAGTTGTTCTCTCTTTCACTCTCACGCACGAGACATAATACATGTCTCACTCATGTACTTCGTAATAACAACTGCCGATTAAAATACAAAAAGAACGTCCAGCCACGACGCTGAATGGTGCGTGACTAAGTGAAACTCGGGCACTTACCCGAGTTTTTTCTTGCCAAAATAGAGAGCGGGTAACGTATCTAGCTCTTTTATATATCATAGGAGAAAGATTGTTATTTGTTCGAATAAATCTAATAAAATACACGGAAGAGAAGCATAATGAAACGTTGATTTCATTAGCAACACCGCCGTTTCGTATTAATCTGATAAATTACAGCGAAAGGTACGAACAGGAATAATTAATATTTATCGCAATAAATCACCGAAATGAATCCACCCTATTGCGCAACTTCGCCGAATACATTACAATAAATGAATGTATCCGAGCGCGCAGCAAAAACAAATATATAAATATTATCAATCGCCACTTTATTACCTATCCCGATATTGTAGGGAGACAACAATTGCCTAATAAATAACCGGGACACGCTCAGTCATTACTGCGCGCTCGTGAATCATCGGCTGTTTCCGGCCGCCGCCGGCTCGCGTCCCTTTGCGGCGTCCCTTGCGCTTTATCGCGCGGCTACACTACTCGTGTTTCCTGTACGCCGGATTTTATGCACCCCATAAATTATTGATAAACGTTTACGAGATATTGCCGCTTCTATCTGATATTTATTAACACCTTATGATTTCTTCTAATCGATTAATCTTTCAAAGTGTAATATATACATATTACTATAACTGTTAACCTATAATCGCTTTTGAGTTCATTTTAAATTGAGATTTCGTTAAGTTATAACCATTAGAATATAATATTTTAACAAATACATTTCAACTGATAAAAGATTTAATGCTTAATGCGTAATTAATTAAAGAAATGATTATTTATGACAGCGGTATAACTAAAAATAAATAAGGTCAAAATTAAAATATTAACTATAATCACCTACTCTATCCCCACATTATTGATGCATGACGCCATTATTCAATATGAAAACAAACGCATTGAAAACGGACCCTTTTAAACTTTGATTAAATATCCTCAATTGGGTCAAAACAAACAAAAGTATCCTTTACATTTCAATATCAACCGAGATCAATTTTCAAATCAAATTACTGTATACATTTCAATTAGTGCTTAAACCCTCGTTAACATCGTCCAGTCAAACCTCTGTCATAACAGTTGACGGGCTATTTGTATACGAACCGATTACCAACATTAAGGCAATTGCAGGATCGTTGAGTGGGGCGTAATTACACCAACAATGATCGCCATGTTGTTGCTATGGGGCGGGGAGCTGGGACTGTCCGCTGGCGTGCGTGTTTATGGTATGCGCACTCTGCTTGAACGATTTTGCGTGTATCTGTATTCTGTTATTTCTGTATACCGTGAGTCGAAATTGCAGATGGGTCATGGAAGATTCCGTTGGGTTGGTTTTAGGCTATAGCGTAAAAAATCTTAAGGTAGAAAAAACACAGTAAAATAAACACATACCTAAGTAACTTTAAATAATTTGATTATGTTCCAGCAACTTTGTTCGTTTTTTCTTTGCAAGCAAGTGGTAAAAAAATGTTATCTGACTTTGATCTACTCGATATAAATAAAGCAGAAGAAGTTTATCAAAAACTATTTAAAGTGCTGTTACATTAACCTAAGAAATAAGAATGAGATGCTTTACAAAAATAATTATATTTCAATGACGATTTCGATTAGGTATTTTCTGAAATGCAATTTCATTCAAACCCTATATTTACAGATTTTGCTTTTTAGTTCAGGTATGTTCTGTAAAGGCACAGATTACTAATTAGTTTTTTAAGCCTGAAATATGGTCTCGTAGCGGCTAGTTTTGAAAACCGCAAAAAAGAAAGAAAAAAGCAAAACCTATAAAAAATAAGTAAAAATAAGAAGATACTTAATATATTTACAAACATAAAATTTATTTAAAAAACAGATTTCATTTGCCCCTAAGCACGGCTATTTATTACAACCCGTGCACATCACACTTACATAACTATCTTTTAAATTCCACCGTGTCCTTGAAACTATGAAAACAAAATGTACCCATCTGAAATCTAGACCTTATCCCCTCCACATAAGGACTTCAATCCTGCTCATAATGCGATGATGCGTCAACCTGTTTTCGTACTCAACACAAATAAGTTGACATTTCAATTTCAAATCAAGATCACGCTTGACCTTTTCGGGATCAATAATTCTTCAGTGTCCTCCAAATGTTGGTAATTTTGCTTTTCAATAGTCTAGCTTTTACAGCAGAGGTCACACGCTCTGTGGCCGCGAGAAATAACGTCAAAAATAGCAGACAAAATATCAATTGAAATGCAAACAAGTTTATTGACAGGCAAATACAAATAGAGGTATTTTTATTTTTAGATTTGAAAAAAAAAATGTATTACGCTTCCGTCATCTAGGTACCACCACCTATAAAAATAGAAACCAAGACAGGAATTCTGAATTAGAATATATTTTTATTACAATAAGGAGGTTGTCTCTTATATTTATCGAAATAACTTAAAACAATACATGGTGTAGGTATAACTTATAATTAATATTATAATTAACTATTTTGTCTATGTGGCTTCTTTGAAGTTTAAACTTACAAACAATGTAGCAGCATAATTAATCCATATAAAACAAAGCCATTCGAACACAATCAACCATTTAATTCAAATTAAAGTAACGTACTCTATGGCTTGTCGCAAAACCATCGATAATACATTTTGCTAATATCAGCAATAAGGGTGGCAAAAGTATTAATTCCCAATTTGTCCGGTTGGCAGCCCTGCTAACAAGTAACAATGTACTATATCAGCACGTTGCGGCCTTGTTAACCGTTTCTATTCAAGGGAACAGCTCACGTGGCTCCAGGAACATTTGCACCTTGTTGCTGTGACCGACTTTTGCTCACTTATATTGTTACCACTTTAGCCTATATCCGAAAGGTTTCCTTATAGCAATATGTTGTGTAAATTCATTTGGTTCTATAGTCTATACATTCAAAATTACACAAATATTTATTATTTTATTTATGACGATTCAAATGTGCTTTAGAGGATGTCCATATGAATATATACCTACGTGCTTGAGATTGAGTTTGAGTTTTTCATTTAGCTTTGAATTGAAAAAAAAATGTAATATCTACGAGGATGTTATTATTATATTTGCACGTTTATTTTAAGCTTAATATTCGCTATGGGCTATTCCTATTCTAAAAATTCTGCAAGCTGCGCCATTACTCCTTTGTGAATCTCTATAACATGTTCCACTATATAAATAATATCGATGTGTTTCTTAGCAATATATTGGTACAGCACTATATGTTCGATGACTTTCTTCGAGCCACGTTTCTTCAGAGCGAGCGTGTGGATCCGCCTCATGTCTATGATCAGTTGCTTCATTCTTCCGTATAAGAAAGCCATCTTCATGGATGGACTGTCCTTATATTTCTCGAGCACGGGGTCCAAGTCTCTCAGCCTCGCCTGGGTTCCGTATATCGCTTGTTTCATCAAGTCCATCGCTTTGTGTCTCACATCCATCTCCTTTGGTTCCAAATACCGTGCTTTCAACCGAAGGGCCGGCTTCGGACCGAACTCGTTGATAAAAGTTGCAGGATCAACCAGTAACTCCTCGTCCGATAAGTTTTTAAACAGTTTCATGTTTTCGATCTTCTTCTGTATCGGTGGGTCGTCGTCTATTGATTGAATTGATGGGAAATTTATACAGAGCAGCCAAACTGTAAATAAAACATTTGCAGAATACAGATCGACGTCAGACGTGAGAGAATATTTATTAACGAGGTATATTTTATATATATTTACATATTCTTATATTTTCACAGCCATCTTAGTCCGGTAGGTAGGAAGGTCCTTTGTATTTTCGTAGTTGACATTTATCAAAAATGTTTAATAAGCGTTTCGTGACAATAATTTGAACGAAACGTTTTATAAAAGTGAATTAAATACCAAGGGATTACTTACATGTTGCAACGGCGAGAAACATGTCGCAAGAGCGGCTTATCGCACGGTTAATGATGTGTTTTATTGCTTTGAAAACTATTCGTAAGAGAAATCTCGCTATTTATTGATGCGAATTGCAGTAAACATTACGTCATTTCTTATTTAAATAATATTTTTGTTAAAAGATCAAAGAAGGAAACGCCATTAATGATATGCAAACGATTCTCTTTGACATACAATAAAACTTAAATATAAAGATTGTACCTACAATTGTAATATCACAGCTATCATAGAAGTATCTGAATGGAACAAAACAATGGTCCTGTGAGTCGTGACCAATATATTAGTTATAATTGACTAGTTGTAGTTCGCAGCTTCACTCTTCTCGTATCTACCCGGCTAAAAAGGGTTTATATTGTTTTGAAGAAATAAAGATAACAAATCCAATTAATAGTTGGTTTACGGGAAATACTCAAACATCTATCTATCCTTCCAAATTGTAACTCACGTAGAAACTATTTAGTAATTAATTATCTGTGCTTTCACATTTATATTATAACTTATTTAAGTAACTATAATATTTATAAAAATTCAAGTGACTACCAAACGATACTCCAGCCAAACATTCCATCTTCTCGTATTTCAAAGCTGCATCACTCGACACTCCATCGCTTGATAGAGGTCCATACGAAAAGCCTACAAAGAAAACATCAAAAACAGCAGAAAATCCCACTTTTGAAGACGAACATCAAACAGCACAGTTAATAGCTAATCTCCTACGGAGGGCACTTACTCGACATACAGAAAATTAAAAAAGAATTGCCTCCGGTGCGAGCAGCCCCTCCCCCCACCCTTTGTAACTCCCCCTCCCCTTGTAACCCCCACACACACACACGAGGGATGACAACTATTATTAGGGCGTTTTCATCAGTGAGAATCAGCTTGAAAGGTGGCAAAGAATTGTGATTCATTTTTGCATCAATGCCTAGTTCTTTGTTCTTCTTTATAATAGTTAGTGTCGTTGGTTGTTAGTTATTACCTACCTATATTTTGTTATAATATAATGTATATTTTGTCATATTATGAGACCGCCTCCGTGGTACAGTGGTTTACGCGGGTTACGCGCGCGTAAAACCGAGGGGTCCTGGGCTCGATTCCCGGTGGAGACGAAGAAAAGAAAAATGTCTCGGTCTGGCAGGACAGAAGGCTGATAACCTTCTTGTCTCTAAATAAAAAAAAATAAAAATATAAGAAACCTTATTTTTCTAAATTCCGTGTAAACTAGAAAGACACGAACGTCCCGCATCGAAAAAATCGAAACACGCCTCAGCTTATTGGCTATTAAACAAACTGGACAATGAAAATCAATAAATTGTCTCTGGAATTCTTTAGATATTGAATAAATCTTTAACACTTTACCAGTGCGCCAACCGCGTCGTCGATTGATAAGGTAAGGAAAAACGCAAGTGTGAGATGTATTTACCATTAATGTTAATACCCCTTTCCATCCAGTCCAGCGTCTTGTACATATCCTCCAACGCAGTTGTGAACAATTTCGGTGAGATTACATCACCTTGTCTCACACCTCGCCGTAGATGGATATGCTCAGTACGCCGATTCTGAATTTGAACGGTCATCGTTGCAGAATTATAGAGTGATCTCAACACTTGTATGTATCGCCAATCGACCTGACACCGCTGTAAGGATTCGAGAGCAGACCACGTTTCGATGTAGTCAAAAGCCTTCTCATAGTCCACAAAAGCGAGACAAAGGGGCTGATTGTACTCTTCGGTTTTTTGCATAATCTGCCGCACAGTGTGGATGTGGTCTATGGTGCTATAACCACATCGAAACCCGGCCTGTTCTGGAGGTTGAAATTCGTCGAGTCGATGAGCAAGGCGGTTTGTGATGACCCTCGAAAACAACTTGTAAACGTGGCTCAACTAGTATACTTTACTAGTTACGCGAGTTGATTTATACTGTAAACATTTTTGTATATTTATTGTTATTGTTGTGTAGTTGAACCTACTGTATTTATAATTATGTATCTTTAACTATGATAAGGGCTGAAATAAAGAAGTAGGTACTTAGTACTTACGTATGCAGATTCGTTTCTGATTGTTGATTTTGCTCTTCATTTTGCTCTCCGGTTTGCTTCTTACGTTTATTTTTACTAAAATAAAAAAAAAAAGTTCTTAAAAGAAATATAGTTTTATAAGTTGCGACTTGCGAGTTTCAAGATCAAACAAAATAAATATCGAATGCTAAGTAAGATGTGCATTGAACAATCTGTTCTTGGAAGTACACATGGGTATTTTATTATCACACGACAATAGACCTTATGTATAGCGCCTTAGATATAGCGCAGCAGAACACCAGCGCAGACTATTAGGTCGTAAAATAGTAAATGAAATGTACTTACTTTACAACTTCCATCATTCTATCGTATTTTTGACGATACGAGCGCTTTTTTGCTATCCATTTATTTTTATTTTTGTTCCCCATTATATATATAATATTTATAGTTAACTATTTTACCCACTTAACTAAATATTTACACTTCCTTTATACTTAACTCCACTAAACAGTAAACACTAAATAAGTATGTACAGAGTATTTAAAAATTTTAAACTCAAGTTTTTCGATGTTTTCGAAGCACAGGTCCGTCTAGTAAGGCGCGTTGGCGTACACTGTCCAATTTTATGGGAGTAAACGAGAACTGCTAGAAGAAAATAATAAGAAAATATGTACCTATGTGATTTAAGGAAAAGTGTGGGTCATATGCGAAATATGACTCGTTAGAGGTTCAGGTATGAATATGTTGACTTTGTGTTTTAAATTGCAGATCCGTACGTCAAAATAATAAAGACATAGAATCGTTTATACACCAGGGCCAATCCCTTCCAAAATGATAAAACCTAAAAAAATAGTAGTAGGATGAAACCCATTAGAAAAGGAAGGGAATGTGATAAAAATTAAAGGAAAAATAAATTACAGACAATCCGAGTTCGGGAAGTGGGAGGGGGGAGCTTTTAAGGCTAAAAAATGGTTTCTCTTGATTTCCGACAAAACTACAAGTCCTATGGAAAAAAGTTCAATGGCAAAGTTGTAGGTAATAAAAAGTTCTACAACTTTTGTACTAACAATTTTTTCACATAACCTCAAAATTTAGGTGAAAAATTCAAAAAACCATGTTTTTGGATTTTTATTTTTATCTACTTCAAAATTTTTTTTTTCTACGAAATTTGGTGAAAACTTACTTTATTATGTCCCAAATACACTGTAATTTATTTGATTGAAAATATTTATTTTTTCGCCTTATTTCAACTTAATACCAAAAAAACAACCTAATTTTCAATCGAAAATTCTGACGTCAAAATATCAATTTTTTTCAAAAAAATTTGAAAAAAATTGATATTTTGACGCACACACACACACACACACACATACAAGACCTAAACACCAAAACACACACATGCATGCCGGAAAAAACAATTTCTACTTTGATTTTTGTTTGTAATACATTTTTATTTTTTTTTATTGGCATTTCTTGAATACTCTTTGGAAGAGGGCGCTGACTCCTGACATACAGGTTTTTACCTAGTTTGGGAGTCAGAGAGAATATTTCAACGTGTAAAATCTTTTGTCAATAAAGAATTTTTATTTTTTATAATAATAATTTCAATCTAATTATGTATATCCAATTTCTCCAAGTAGGTACATACCTGAATTTCCTATCGAATATTCACAAAAGCAGCGGTCGGTACCAATTCTTTACATCACAAAACTATGCATAACATATTATATAAAACTCTAAAGTGGTACTGGCATCTGCCAGTCCGTCACACACCATTAGTTTATACTATTTGATGTAGAACCACGCTGGCTCCCCTCATGTCATCAACAGTTATTCTTTTAGGCGTATAAAAGCACATAAAAATATTCGCTTACGTGACATTTCGTTGATACAAAAAATAATGTATTTTTTAAACGACAGTTCCAACTAAAAACGGCGCATCTCAGTTCATAGAATTTGTTTTACACGGTTCTAATAAATAAAACCGCTGCCAGAAAATCAGAACTAGGTATATAGGTACGTTAAATATTATTAATACATACCTACTAAGCATTTAGTTTTTAATAATTTGTTTACACATTTTTTCTTATAAAGAAGTAAGTATAACATTTAAATGTAAATGCAGCAAGTGCAGTTTTTAAATCTGCACTTAAACGCAATTTTATGCTTAAAACCTTGTTCATACACAAAAAAAAAAACGCTATGCATCTACATAATTAAATAACCTATACCTATATGTAGTTATTCTCTCACAGGTATAAAAGCAAACGCAGTGAAATATGTTAAAACGCACCCCACCGCCCATCCTATCAGAAATTTTTAACAGTTTTTGCATAGCCACCCTTTGTTTCGTACGTGGGGTGTCCCCCGACCCCCGTGCCCCGTCCCCTGCACCACCGCACCCCCGCACCCCCGCGACCCCCTCGATATAAATAGCTGTCCTCGCTCACTGCCAAGGTTAAATTCGATCGATACGGGGGTGTCCATTTGAAGTTCATTCTTAACTAACGGGACTTTCCCATTGAATTTCAATATGATTTATAGGTGAATGGGTAATTTATTCGATTCAGTTAGCTTCTGTTTCATTGATAATAAATAGAGATATTGATAATAAATTACGAGCTTTTAGAAATCATTAGTATATGAATGAATGAAGGAATGAATAGAAATCGTTAGTATATGTTGTAAGTATTTGTTTAAAGGATTAATTTTTGCAAAATAAGTTTTTTTTTAATGTGTCTTTTTGTAAATGTAACAAACGGTCTTAATTCGGGTGATATTAGAAAATCTAAGTATAATGCATTCCGTATTATAACTAGAGAAACACACTGAACAACTTAAAACACAACTACTCCTTTCGTATCATATGAGTTGAATGCTAAACGTATATTTGTGTCGTCGCCTTGTTCATGAACTGTATTTCATCCGAACCATGCTTTCGAACGTAAAACATTAGAGAATTGCGCAATAATTTAAACATTACTATTAGCAATTCCACCGGGAATTTCCTGAGTATAATTTGTAGTGTTGACGCACATGTCTGGTGACGAGCCAACTTTCGTTCCGCTAATGTTCTTATGTGTAATAAAAAGTTTAAGAGGATATTGTCGTTTTGTTTTCACTCAAATGTATGGACGTAAATATAATGACGTCCGTTTCTGTTATTTGGAATAAAAATAGCGAAGCATCTTTGGGAAAATGAGAAAAGTTTTGCGACGCTGCGATGTTACTTTCGTCGCATAAATCATGAATGAGTATATATCATAAAACAAAGTTCCACGCAGTCATTGTTTTATTTGCTTTATACACTTTCGAAAGCCTTCTTGCTTTCTTTTTACATATTATGTGAATAAATTTATGTAGGATCCGTTAAGTCAAAAAGTGTGTGCACCGCAATGACCCCCTCGACGTTAGTTGAAGGACAAATCTGACAGCGATCGGTTGAGAAATCAAATAACACATTTTAATGTTATACAACCTGTGATACATCGCGTGTGGAATTGTATCGAGGTCGCAGGTTTATTCCCAATTATGTAAGGAAATTTAGTTGAAATAAATTACAGTTTTTCAAAGGATCACACAAAATGTACGATATTGTAAATTATGTTATACTATAATTGGCTACAATTTTAAACTTTTCATTGTCAGATTTTATTGATAAATTCAACATTCTTTACACTATACTGTAAAGGCTACTTACAGTTTATATATTTAGGTTGCTGTGCAGGGTCACTTAGAAGTTAGAATGCATCAGCTGTTTGCCTTCAAGATAGAAATACATGCCTACCTTTTATCATTTTATGAATAAAATATTTCTGAATATATACCTACGGGAACTATATTTTCCATCACCAAAATTTATATTTGTCATCAAGTTGTATCACCTAATAAATAGATCTATCACCACGAAATATTTTCGTTCTCATATAAACAAAAATAATTGTTCCCAGGTATGAATTACCAAATTAATGTTAATATAATATCTATGTGTAAAATAAGAGATCGATAACCAATAAAATTATATTGCATTACATGAATATAAACTTCGTTCTAATAATAATGTTACCTAAAATAATTAATAGCTCTGTGCTCAGAATGGTAGATCTGTCGCCAAATAAATCGATTATCGATCCCTGACTGCGACTCCTTTTCATTTGATATTTTGTCACCAATACAGTAGTAACATTTTATTTAGTTCAGATAAGAAATGAATAGTATTTGTTACCAATTTAATACATCAATTTATAATAATAAATAAGACAAATTGGCGCGCTTTAAAAATGGACCAATCTTTAACTTTTTTTTTAAACTTTAATTAAGTGTTTTATCTACAATTATGCTAGCCATAAGCCAGCTATTAAACCAGAGCTGATTATTCAGTGGTTATTATTTTTAAGAATAAATATTGATTATTTTAACTTGAATTAAGTGTTTTATTTACTATTCTGCTAGCCATAAGCCAGCTAGTTGTTCAGTGGCAATTACCACATTTTAAACAATAAATATTGATTATTTTGACTTTTGTTTTATTTACTACTCTGCTAAAATTTTTATTTAAATATAATTTATACTACCAGTGGAAATTTAGAACCTTGGGAGTCTAGTTAATTAGCAGAATCTTTTGGTTGAAACGATGATGACAACCCTAATTTTTTATTGGAACTTAATGCAATTTTCTAGTTACATAATATGATTTATTGGTGATCTATTTAAATTAGTTTGCTTAAATACTTATTAGGACACACCTATTATAATACATACAAAAACATTTATTTGGTACTAGACCTTATATCTCAGGATTTTAGGTGATTTATTGTGGAACTGATTTTGCATTGTTTGGTGACTACATTTTGGTGACAGATCTACTATTTTGAGGACAAACCCTATTATTTAAGAAACACAAAACTAATTAAATTGGTGATAGCTTAAATGATACCCAATATATACTATATCATGATGTAAGTATTTGCAATTACAATAGCTGACTAATATTTTTTTTAATTAGACTCTTTCCAATATAAGTACGAGCAAGTGAGTACAAATGATAAATGTTTTACATTGATTTTATATCAATTTTAAGTAGCTATATAAATCATATCCCATTATAAACTAAAAACAATAAAATTAACTGCGTTAAAAACAACCGACTTCAAAAACGGAAAAGTAAAAAATAAAAAAGATTTGATATTATTAATTGCTACATATTATTTAGATGTGCTATTTATTAAATAGGTTTGATGTCGGTGCACGGGCTTAATACTAAGTGCTTAGTGTTTGGCACCATCAATATAAATATCAAAAAATATCAAATCTTTTTTATTTTTTACTTTTCCGTTTTTGAAGTCGGTTGTTTTTAACGCAGTTAATTTTATTTAATACTTTTTAGTGTAATTTTCAACACGAATCAAACGAGCCCAAACTCGATAAAGTTGAGTCAATATATTACTGAGTTCCTATGGCCACCTTCCGATTCCATCATCAAATCAGCTCTATGTCATGATAATGTTTCATCGCTATCCAATTTACACACTTATACAAAATTTCAGCTCAATCGGTTACCGGGAAGTGAATCAAAGTTACTTGCTACATTCCAATTAAGTCATCGAGTACAGACAAAAATGCTCATAAAATAAAAACTACTGGGCCTAGCCGAATAAAATTTTTATGGGACCAATTCGACACCATCCTGCATCGAACAAAAAAAGAATCACGTAAATCGGTTCAGAAACCTCGGAGTAATCGGTGTACATACATAAAAAAAAAAAAAAAAAAAAATATACCGGCCGAATTGATAACCTCCTCCTTTTTTTTGAAGTCGGTTAAATACAATGTAGCCTTCTATAATATCACATAACAGAATTTTTCATTCCACGAAATAGACAAAGAAAACATTCGTACCTACAATAAAGCAATCGACGACTAAAACACTGGGTTGGAGCGGTTCCAACAGCTCCACAAGTGTTCACAGGTGTTCAGTGGCTAATGGGGTTACACCGCACCCCCACTCCCACTGGGGTCCGATAATATAACATCGGTAGTAATACCTTGTCGATATTTCATACGAGTATGACTATGTCGAATCATGTGTAATAATAATTGTTACGTTTTTAACTAACGTTCTAAAAAATGGGATTTATTAAATATTTTGATTATTGATTTATCAAAGGTTGTGTGTGGGTTCATCTGCTTAATAATTTGAACTGTGTTATCTCCTATCATAGAAAGCTGGCCTATTATACTAGAAAGCAATATTAAAAAGCGGATAATTTAATAAACTTTATCAGTAATGATTTTGTAATTTCTATGCTTATGCTTTTATGTATCTCTCATCACCACAGAACACGAACTTTGCTTAGAAGCACATTAGAAATTAGTACAACTACACATAAATAAATGTAAGTTCTAACACTCACATTATTACTTATTACTTAGCATTATTATGTAATCAATAGAACTTTTCCACAGATACTCAACATGATTCAATCCCCGCCCGCTCCCCGTACCGCGCGCGCCCCGCTCCCCTCGCCCCTCGCCCCTCACGCACACAGATTTTACATTTTTACACAAGCAACTAGATTACACTAGATTTTTTGTCGACGTGATGTCTTTCCTTATTGTCTCAGCGAACCCTCACTTGACGCTCGATTTGGGGAGATTATTGCGTGAGGGCACGTAATATCTATTTAGTTTACATCATTGTTATCAGAACGGGTTAGTACTTAGTGTTGTATTCTGGTTATTTTTGATGCTTGAAATAGCACAATTGAATGATGTGTTGTATTGATATTACCTTGATTGTTAGTTGTTTCGAATCATACCAATGTCACAGATTATTAAATAGTAACAGCGTAACCCATTTGTCGGTCTTTGTTTCATCTAGGTTCATACAGCACAATTTTGATGAATTTTATCATGATTACCTATAGCTAAAAATTGGAGTTGTGGTTATATCATGACGCTTTTTTCCAAAAAATGAACCCCTAAATGGGCGAACAGGGGTGGATATTTTTATGAGGCTTGGCGTTTGCGATAACGTAAAGTGCACACGAATAGGGTTTTACAGTATAATCCTAACTAGACTATGTATTTTGAGCTACGATATACATATTATATTATCGAATATGGGATCTAACAATGTTATATTATATAATTTAATTTAATTTCCATAGATTTTTAAACACAATTAAATCGGTTGCAATCAAACGTAGGTAATTAATGCACTGTTTTAACTGTATAGGTACTATTAATTATTATCATGAATCTTCAGAGTAACTTGGTCCCTGCCTAAAATTATACTACAATAACATTCAGTAATGCATGGAGCATTTAACATCTGATTTACGGATTGATCGGAACAAGGGTCTTTTATTTTCAATCAAACCCACGCACATAATTATATTATTCATTTACTTACACTTTAGCAAAGATAATAATTATAATACTAGGAAGTGAATTATGACTATGAGTAGCAATGTTTAATAACTCCTTAATTACAGATTTACAGGCAAGCGTAGGCGGCTGCCGGCTCCATGACAATACATTGTATGTATATGATTATTTTAACTAGTCATTAGTGACTAGGAACCTATCATTTATCAGAGCATGATTAGTTAAAAGTTAAAAGTGTCCTTATGAACTCAGTGGAATATTATAGACTTATCCATTAGTAATAACTAATAAGCACAGAACATATTTATATGTTCTGTGGTAATAAGAATAGGTACCTAGTAAACGCGAAATTTTGTGTAGAGACGTACTACCTACCTAGATAACAGAAATATAGATGGCTATTTGCCACACACGCCATTAGCCATATTTATCACTAATTTCCAAACATAAATTTGATACAGCTTAGCATATAAAACGTAAAACAAACTTTTTATATTTCAAAGAATCTAATAAGTAGATAAGTAAGTACATTCTATAAAATACGTATCAATAAGTAACACTCAATACATAATTAATTTGAAACAGATAATTTACGGATAAAAATACAAAGCCGGTGATATAAGAGCGCTTAAGTATTCATTGAAAGTAAAAATAGCTCGACTTGAATGAAAGGGGCTGCGATCAGCTGATTGTTGCCAGGACGAAATCGCGCGACCAGTCGACCGACTTGACCAGCGCAAGTACTAGTCGCCCAACTGGTCGGGCGACTGCTTGCAACTGCACTGCGCAAGTCACGTATCGACCAGTGGTATCCCCCACAATGAAACTTGGACCTTATTATATAGAGTTAGAATTCAAAATAGATCAAACAACAATAATTGCCTATCCTTCGAATAAAGAACAAGCAAATCTAGCGTTTATTACTTGGACATAAGGGTGGTTGGTTTGAAAATAATTATAACGGCAATTAACAGGATGTACCTATATTAGGTGAATGAGGTAGAGATATCCGCATTATCCGATATGTCTCTGAACGTGAAGTCTCATTTAATTAAGGCTTTTCCTAAAATAAGTAATTACTTGGGATTGTGACGAATGTAACAATACATAGAACAATACAACCATCCTTTTATATACCTACGTATTTTTGTTCTGTTCGTTTCATTACTTTCATTGTATCTTTGTGATTGCCAAAAATAAGATAATTAATACATAGTAGGTAATTGATACCTACTATTAATCGCTAATAAGAGAGGCTTACTGATAGGTACTTTCATTTTATTAATATTTAAATTCAAACTAATAGATATCATTACAACAAAGATAAGAGAATTTGTGTATGAATATATTATGTAACTAATTCTAAAATATCAGTTTCATTTTGAAAAGAAAATTGAAGCACTTACGTGTATCAATTTTTAATTAGGTTACATTAGAGGTTTATTAAGCTATTGCATAGCTTCTATCGCGGGCCTTGAGCGAGGAATCGAGAAATTCCGTAACGAAAAAACCTCACGCTCCCCACTCCGACGGGCGGAGGTGTGGCTTGAAGGCATGCTATACAATAGCTTTACCGCGGCAGTCCCCGAGTGCCACACGTCTTTTTTTTATTATTAATTCTTTTATTTAGAGTCTCTTGTTTCATTTGTTTATGTTGTTTTAAAAATATGCCTCGTTACTCGTAATAACAACAGTTATTGTTCGTAGAATAACTGTTGTTATTACTAGGCATGTTTTTAAAACAACATAAAATAATTATGTTGATTAAAAGTAAAGACGAATTATTGCGATTAATACCAAAGGCAAATGTACACATACAAAGCATACAGAAATTTTCAAAGGCATTAAAATCAACACATTTTGCTAATTACCAAAATAACGAATACAATAGAATAAAACTCAAAAGCAGCTTAACACAAATAATCTGTTAACAGAGGAGCTTTCCTCCCGACCTTCATTCATTCTTTTCCATTTTAATAAAAACAACTTTGGAAATTTCTCTATTGTTTCTTATTATCTCTAAATTCTAATACCCTCATTTTGTAAGTACCTACTTTCGAGAGTCCATTGTAGAAACGACTTATTAGTTATTACGATTACTTTACTCGTTTCTTAATTTCCAGTAACACTACAGATAGGTACTTAATTTAGATTCACTTAAAAAATAAAAATGTAGGTAAATAAAACCGGAAAATGAGGCAAGTTATAAAGTTGAAATATTATCAGATTTGTTTTATTGTTATGCGAATTTGACCATTAACTTTCCTATTTCATGTTATTCAAAAAACTTTCAAATCTAGATACCTAGTTAAATAACGTACCTATTTTTAAAAATTCACCTCACAAAGTGTAGATTAGATGTAGAGAGCTTATCTTAAAGCCTTTTATCTCGTAACATTGCCAAACTTTCCACTTTCATTGAATTTAATCTTTTCATCACAATGAGACGTTATGAAGGTATTCTAACTTGAGTTTAAATGTTTGAAGAAAAAGCTACAGCTAATATTATATTAAAATAAGAATGTTTGTACGAATATACTTCAAAGAGAATGATATAAATAATCATGTAAACTAATTTTATAACGCTTATAAAAGCTATCATATCTAGCGCTGTAAAAATCTTAGTGTCTGTGGGTTGGTATTGGTAGGTATTGGTTAAATTTTAGTACCTACCTACCTACTTATTAAAATTTTACATTGTAAGTTCTAGAATCTAGAACATCAAAAATTTTGTGCCTATTTGCCATTAATTTTTATTCGACGTTTTATTCCCGTAAGGCCGTAAGTCCTTAACTTCATAGTGTTCACGTGTGTTGTATTTGTTTAAAATACTTCTTACTATTCCTGAAGAGAAATCATCAATAAACATACATGTAGAAATCGATTTTATGCCTCACTAGGGAGTATTTACGCCCACACAACCAACAGTATTTCAAGCTGTTAAAACCGCATAATTCTCAATTTTAGTGGCATTTTGACGTAAGACACGGGACTTTTTGCGAATTCACAAACAAACACATAAACATGATGTATCGAGACGCGTAAATTGCGTTTAAAATTAATATATCTCGGTCTATCTCGACCGCTTCGCTCTTATTCTTGCAATTTTGCGCAATAAATGATGATGGAGTTTTATTTGAAAAGTTGTGGTAAGGGTGGTGTAGTGTGATGAGCGACAGCGGGCGATGTCGCGATTTATAAAATGAAAAATTTAAATGTTCAACCAGAGCGAAGGTGTGCGTGAGTAAGAAGAGATAGAGAATATTGTATATATTCTATATAATTGTATATATGTAGAATATGATAATATGTGAAAAGGTTAATATAATATATGTATGTCATTGTTATGTTTATTAAATTAATTAACATTAGTATTACCTATCAGCTTGGATATGTTACCGGCCAAACCCGATTTTAGGACAAACTAGTTTAGCCTAGGCTAAACTAGTTCGTCCTAAGACCAATAGGATAAATTAGTTTAGACTAGGCCAAACTAGTTTATCCTAAAATAAATACGTTAGGTTTAGATTAGGTTAGCCGTTAGGTTAGGTTAGGTTTCTTTAAAAAAAACTACAAAAAAAAATGGCCTAGCCTGAACTGATTTATCCTATTGGTCTTAGGATGAACTAGTTTGGCCTAGGCTATACCAGTTCATCCGATCGTGTATAGGACGAACTAGTTTAGCCTAGGCTTAACTAGTTTGTCCTGAAATCGGGTTTGGCCGGTAACAGATATAATTACATTAATTATTTTTTACATATCTTACATTAGAATCAGTATCCCCGCTCTCGCTACCGCTCATCACAAAGCTCTCACCCGATCCATTTATGATTGCGGGCGAAGAATATTAATTCAAGTGAAATAGCAAAGCTCTTATATTAAACTGGATGTAAACAATCTTTGAGTGTTATACCACGTTATACAGAGTATACAACATATACAATATGTATTGCCGTTTCTACTCTCGTAGCACAACATTCGATGAACATTTTTATGAAGTAACTATTGATAAAATTGCTTATTTTAATTACTGTTCATCTTAAGTTATTGTAAGAAAGATTGTAGATGCAGTTTTCTTTAAATTTTCTTGCAATAAAAGAGCAAAAAAAAAAAATAAAACAATTACTAATCTTAAATAATATATTCAGTTCTAAAATGTTTGTAATATCGTTTGATTTCAAAAAAGCAAGTCATAATCCAACTTACGTTTTATTTTTAACCGTTTAAAGTAAAACATATAATGTGGAGCGATGTAGCCCAAATCCCGAAATAATCATTGCGTGTGCCATCGACCTTGGAAGACAATGTATTTGGGAATCTTCGAAACTGCACCGACACTGTCCTTGGAGCCAAGCCAACTTTGCGTTTTAGGTAACTAGGACTTTGGAGTTATATTCATTATACGAATCATTAGTTTTATTGTTTGAACAATCAGGGTTAAATAAGAATACCTAAATATTATGAAATTCGATGTGATAACCAATAGGTATGTTAATTTATATAAGTTACTTGATTATAATTTTATTTATGAAATAACAAACTAAATTAAAAACAAGACAACAATAATAACAAGAGTTTTATTCGCTAATTCAAGTTCAATACCAAAAGATAGACGATATTACATCTTGCGATATAATATCGTCTACCTCTTGCGATTTGTCCCATGACCCACGCGGGGCCAGTCCCACGGCCAGCTCCCCGCGGGCCTCGGGACCAGCTGCCAACGACACCGACCATGAACCTGTCAACGCTCTCACTGTCAAGGAGACACGCCTATTTCTACGAAATATAAATAAAAACACGCGACGAGCTGCCAACTGCTCAACACTGAATCTTAATTATAATTACATCCGAATTTTTTGCTTCTTTTCCCGTCATTTGTCACATTTTCTTAGCGATGTTTGTTTTGTGATATAATAAAGTGTAAACGAAACAGCGAAGTAAAATTACGAACAATAAGGACACATATATCTAGCTACTAGCTACATATATCGTCTCGCAGCAATGCCAAGCGGGCACCCTTAACATGGCTGCGGTTCGATTTATTTGTCCAAGCGATGAATTGTTTAAACGCATTCAATTCCAGGCGAGCGCGTGTCAGCGCGGGCACGGAGCCAACCCTGAGCGTTATATCACCGCTCTTTGTTTCCAATGGTACAAACGTTTCGGTGCCGACGCGTTTCCAATTTTCTTCCCGATCTGAATACGTTACTCGATTCCATTCCGGCCGTAAGGAGCCGAGTCGCCGGAGCACTGCGAGAGTGTCGCAATCGCGTTACATTTATGGCTCCGCTTTTATGGACTTCATACGCTCGCGTCTTCTCATATACGCTTTGTTTAGATGTGTATTGCGAAAATGCTGAATTTGGGACGCAATCTCTATAACATTGATTCGGAAATATAAGGAATCTCTCGCGATTGCCATCTCCGTCGAAAGACATAAATGTTTTTGTCCTCTTTTATTTATTTCAGAAAACGTTACGTAAACATTCGCCGTTTATTTAGAAATCGTATCGAAGCAAACGGATTCATAAGTCTATTTGAATGCGACGAGGGAGGCCCGCGGAACCGTTGACCGCTGCCCGATTCAATTAGACGAAGAATAAAGATTTGAATATCGAAACGTAATTTTCAATATCCGACCCTAATCTTAGAGGGTCAGATCGAGACCTTGTCAAACATGGCGCCGAAATTACTTTCCTTTATAAATAAACCCTCGCAAATTGAAGTCGACTCTATTCTTCGACAAGTTTTCACATCGAATCACTCTCGCCGTTAATGAAGGACGAAATTTAGTTCGCAATAGTAATGAAAGGAGAGGAACCGGGGAGTTTCGGGCGTGGCGGCGATTATGCAAATTTCAACCTTAATTTTATGCTTTTCGTTAAGCGATTTACCGAATTAGGATAAAGAGATTAGAGGACGTAAGCCAGGATACTGCGGAGCGCTCCGCTCGGATATTAATCGAGAGCGGCCCTTCTTTCGAGATATTTCGGGACGTCGAAACCGTCGCGACTTCAAAAGAAATTCTGGGAATCGTTCTCGCCTTAATAACGAAAGGTACGAGAATAATTAGAAAGGGAAAACGTGCGAGTAGTTGGCATGGGCCGGAGGGCGTCGCGGGAGGCAGCGGGCGCGCGGCCAGCGCCGGCCTGTCTGCCACGCCAGCCCACGGCTGGCTGATGAAACCATACTCCATATTTACTAATTAACTCTTATACAATATCACTATCTAATTTTAGCTCTGGCTTTGTTTGAAATCGTGTAAAAGACAATGTTTGGTAAGCATACATTGTACTGCAACCATAAGTTTTCCTATTTTCCAACCCAAACAATACATTTAAAACTAAATACGTACAGATATAATAACACCAACCTGCGCAACCTCGGAGTTTGATTGAGCCCCATAAAATGATAAATTGCTCACAATATCACAGCAACCAAAATAAAACGAATGTTAATACTTATGCAAATACCACCGCAATATATTTTCATGAATAAGAAATTTAATTTGGCGAGTCTCATAACTTTTATGATAATTTAATCAACCGCCGAGATAGCAATTAAGCAAAAAATATACTTCGTAAATTGGGACGAGTTCTCTAATTGTTTTATCAAACTGGATGGAGCACCACTTATCAAAATTAAATCCTTTAGCATTTCTTTCCTTTCCTAATTTCTTATTTTAATATAAGTAATATTTCCACAACAACTCGGGAACGCTTCGCTACTAAACATTTTAATCAAAATATCCAGCAAACTAAATGAAATTTTCAAAATGCCTCCATCTTGATGTCAGCTCATAAACTTATATCTCTGATGTAAAAATGTCTTTGTAAATAAGATCATAAAATACTTTTGAAATTGCTTTTCTCATTAACTTGTTCTTGCATGAAATTAAAGATTCTAACAAATTCCATTTCTTATTTTTAAGCGTGATAACAATCATGATTTTCATCTAATTGGTCTTCTATTTCATGCCTAATTCATCATTAATAAGAACACAATTCATTATCAACGTCAATCTCACACCAAAATCGATCAAAGAGAATCGACAAGCAATGGAACAATGGACTCGCAGATGTTGGCGTGTCTCCAAGCGGGCATGATGCAAGCGACCTATTGGTCGCTTGCATCATGCCATCACTAGCCCTGCCATCACTAGCCCTGCCACACGTGGCATGCCAGGCCAGCAGTCATCTGTGCATCTAGTATGCTATTAATAATGTTTTTATTGTAAAAATATTATGCCAATTTGGTAGTTTCATAACTCATGTTAAAAACAAGAAATACGGAATAGGAAGGAAAACACATACCGATAATTATCGAAAAATTTTATCATATTGCTAAATCTGGATAGAACTACACAATTTAACAAATACAGACAACTAAATATATGTCATGATAGATTGATGTTGCTAAAGCTAAAAGCAGAAAATGTAATACCAAAAGACAGAATGAATAATCATTAAGCAGCAAATAAAGACGTAAACAAAAACAGTGAACTAGACGCGGACGGGCTGACATTGATTGTGTAAATACATTATTTAAATGATATGCAAATATATCCAAAATAGAATTAAAGTAACCTCAAGCGGTCACATTGTGACTAACAATGTGGAATATACTCCTATCATGAAAACAATATGACATTGCTGTATTGTTAGGTATACTAGTTTTTGGTCGCCAAATATAATTAATTTACAGTATATTTTTGTTGTTATTCAAAGTAAAGAAGTATTTTTATGATATAGGCACTGACCTAGAGTTTTTATTTGATTACAAGAGCAGTGCAATAATAGCTAATAAACGTACTTTAAAGTCGACACGACTTTTACAATGAAGAGCAAATACTAAATCTAACTTACGCAGTAGCATGCAACATAATGAAAACAAACGATAAGACACCACCGCAGAGCATTACGTCATATAACTTATAAAGAACAGATACAGAACTTTTACACAGATTACTTTTATAAAGTTGAGCCCTAAGATGCTCAGCGCCTGATGTAGTCTCGTCATAACCCAAATC
This sequence comes from Colias croceus, assembly GCF_905220415.1. Taxonomy (NCBI): domain Eukaryota; kingdom Metazoa; phylum Arthropoda; class Insecta; order Lepidoptera; family Pieridae; genus Colias; species Colias croceus. The sequence goes on along the minus strand of NC_059551.1, from coordinate 181,830 downwards.
TCGTGGTTGACGAATGACGAGTAGCTGGCACTTGGCTCAGCGTCCCCAAATCCTCTCGCACACCGAAATATATCAAATCGCTTGCAATTATCGTTAACGTTTCAGCAAAAGAATTTGGGCGTCATGATTTTTTATCTCGAATTCCTTCCTTATTAAAAGAATAAATCACTCTGAAAGGTGGCTAGAAAAATAATATATATTTTGATGTGTTATTCGTTTTCTTGTTAATAATTCTGAGACTTTGCTCCATAAACAAACTGAATTAAATTTGTTCAGACATTAATTTAATACCTTTCCACACCTTGTTATGTATAATGTAATTTGACATATTAGTAGAATGCCAATAAATTGTTCGTCCACATTATTATATTTTGTTCCCCTGCCAAGTCACAATCACTCCTATTCCGAGATCTCAGAGATAAGAGAATCAGTATTCAATGTGCATACTTTGTAATTTATAGCCGGAGAGAGTAGGTATTTATATTTGCTTGTGTGCCGTGAATATATGTACTCACTTACAGTGTCATATTATATTTTAAGAAGTCTAATTTCACGTGTAAAAGTTTTTGGGTCTGCATATTTTATAATATTGGCAAAATATGTTCTATAACTTATGTGTATAAACAAACAGGGGCATAAATGACAATAATAACTACGTGAATATCGGGAGCATTGCATTGCCAACTGCACAAGTGTGGAATGATAAACAAATACGGAGTTTGATAAACGACAGTCTTATTTTAGACCAACGGAACGCTCTAACATCTGATGTAACACTGCAGATTGCTTTCATCGAAATAATACTGCTTAGGACATCATGGTATCCATGAAATAATATTATTTCTAAAGTGGGAAAATGATGGCGCTAGATAACCTATACAGGCTCTGTCAATTTTAGGCACTTGAATAAATATAATTATTTAAGACATGTCGTAACAACATGGTAATTGTGATGAACTCCCCAGATATAACTTTCAAACGAATAACGAGTTAAACATACTACATAGCATTAATCTCTTGGATACTCCTTATTATGGTTAAACTAACCCACCTCAATCGCAATCCATTCTATAGGACCGAATGGTCCCTTTGAAACACATAATAAGCTAAATTTATCCAAGAGGAAGGCGCGCATATATTCCCGTCGCCCATCATTAAACGTCAGCCGAGTCTTATTGTGAATCTTTTTACACACAAAACGATTTATCATTTAACATTTCAAGTAAGTATGCGCCATTAGCATTTGTTCCTTGGCTTTTTGTGACGATTAATGAACTCGTGCTTCTGAACGAAATAAAGTTGGGGGCCGACTCGAACTAATTATTGTCAATTAATGGCAGTTTTGCTTAATAGCGCTTCTCGTTATAAATTTAATTGCTGAAATTTGTTTTCGCTTAGATGTTTTATTTGGAGATAATGGACTACGATGCTGTTGGATTTCGTTGATGCTTAATAACATTAAATCTAGTTAGTGTTCTCTAAAATGTTTTTTTTAAGATGACAAGAATTGTGGATTAGGATCTAAAATTTCTGGTATACATTGTAAAAAAGCATACGATAATTATCATTACAATACAATAAATAAGCGCAGGATCATATTCCCATTTGAATCTATATAACAAGGTCTGCTTGCAAGGGCAAGGCTATTATAACTATTACGTCAGTTCTCACGACGGTCAGCAGTCAGCGTGTCACGTAACGTGTTCGCAGCGCGTCGCAGCGAGTCGCAAGTCGCAGCGTGTCGCAAGTCGCAGCGCTGGCACGTGTGCAGGGTCGCTGGCCGACACTGGCCACTGGCAAGCAATGGATCATTTATGTCACTTTGATCTTGGAATATTATACTTCAGTTACCTACACTAGTTTTAAAGTTCAATGCGGGCGGTAAGCTAGTAGATATATACGAGTTTGTCGTATTGATCCTATCCTATAGTCACATGAGTTAAATTTGTTTAAAAATCAAGAGCAAGAAATTATTTGATTGTTTCCTTGGAGAAAGCATATTAATGATACTTTATATGTAACTAGCGGTCCGGCCCGGCTTCGCCCGTGGTACATTTTTACGTTTTCTCTCCATAAGAACCATCCTTGTACTTCAAGAAATGTAATAAAAAAAGAATTAACGAAATCGGTGCAGTTGTTCTCGAGTTATGCGCTTACCAACACATTTTGCGATTCATTTTTATATTATAAGATTATGGATACTACGCCTTATCTCTACGCGTTGTCAGATCTTCAAAGTTCGATGCCATCTGCAGCCATCGGTCATTGTGAGTGATGAAAAAGGCAATGCACTCATGCAGCATAATGTGTTATGCCTTAAATGTACGGCAAAAGTATATTTAGGCGTTTTTAAGTCAACATAAATCATGTCTTTCGTTGGAATGGTAGTCATTCTGAAGTCTGACCTGTTATTGTTCAAAATCTTATTATATTTGTACAATGTTTATCGACAATATCGCGTGACAATTGAACTCTGATAAACATTCAAAATCTATTTATTATGTTATTAACACGTGTAATCATCAACCTACGTTCACATCCATCATGAAATTACTAATTGATGGAAAAGAAACAAGCTGAACAGAAATAACACGGTACCTACTCCAAGAGAGCGTGTCGTGGTGTCACCTGTCGCCTGTCACGGGCACTCGCTACAAAAACGCTTAGCAATTGGAAACTTGCCTTTTACGTCAATGGGAGTCGCCGGGTCTGGCGAATACTTGGCCTAGCTTCAACTGAACACAACTAAGCAACAATTTCAACCCAAACTAAATCTAATAAAGTTAAATTTCGCGTAACACGATATTGCGTGCGTTAAGGGAGACAGCCGTCAGTTTGCGGCGAGGTAATTTTAAACATTTCAACGTGAATTTGAAGACAAATTATGTAAGATATCTTTCATCTGACGAAAATGTATTCTAGATAATAACAGGTACTTGACGTTAATCATTAATATGCTTTCCCCGAATAGCTGAAAGTCACATGAATGATAAATTCCTTTCCTCTTTATACTTAACTATGATGTCTGAATTTTTCAATTCATACTTTACTTTTTTAGTATTTGATGCTGATCGCTGATAAAAATAAATCGAAGGTCCCTAATATCATTGCTTTCAACGAAGTTGATTAAATAAACGAAGAAGCTTTTAATGTATGTACACAATCCAAAGGTTAAATAAAGGAAACATTAAATAACACTAAGTTATTAATCCCATTTAGAAACATTTGGTTAAAAATTCTTTTTTTCAATTTTTATAAAAGCAATAGGCGCGTCATTGGAGGGAGGTAGCGTGCTGGTAGCTGGCCCTCTGATTGCTTCCTCCGAAACCTCACCGCGTCACGGAGCGTAATGCAGCGTGAGATGAACATCATTTGATAACGATGAGGGAGGACTATGGGGAAGAACACATTTTGGGAAAAATATATTTTGAATGTAAAACTCTACCTACTCGTAATGTTATTATTACGACATAATATCTTAATAGTGTACTGATTTAATTTTTTTACTTAATTGATGATGTTGTATAAAATTTTTAGTTTAATTTCATCGATTCGACCACATATGAATTGGCCGTAGATAACCAAAAAGGATCCAACCCACAAAATGTTACTTTTGAGTTATTGAAGTTTGAAGTTTAACCTGTGTTTGTTCATATAAAGACTTGCTTGTGTTAATTGCTTCTTAAGGAAAAGTGTGTGTGTCAATGTATATTTTATTCTTACAAACAAATTTTATTGAATTTAGTTTTATTTCTTGAAATATTCAGCTAAATGTGTGTTAGGATCCTTTTTGATAAAACCTATTTTCAATTATGATAAGTGAATTTTCATTTCGCAAAAACGATTCAAAGTAGCTAATTGCTACTAAGATCCTTATTTTTTTTTAATTTCATAAATAAAACAACTAACTTTCAATTTTTTTTTTCATTATTTATATAAAACATATTAATTCTATCCGATTTACTATTCTTCTTCGTGTGCAAAGTCCGGTTCATCGCCATATCTACATCGTCATGAAGTCTTGGATTGCCCCCTTGGATTGATTTATAGAAATCCAGGCAGTATTTAGATAAATAGTCAAATATTGACTCCAAATCGTCTAATTGGGCTTTTCTTTAACATTTGGCCAAAGTCATTAAAAATCATTATCAGATATCTCCGAAGATTTACCTTTCGAGCCCGCCCATACATACAACTTTTGCATCGACTAAACTGATCTGTCGAGCTGTATTCTCCTCTTGAATTCAACATGACTAAACTGTTTAGTCGATGGAGGTGCGCATACAATCGATTTCAGTCTTAATAATTTATATCCCCAACAAACCTTACAGTCTTCTATAGGCAATTCTTGAATGAAGGTAATAAAGATCACATGAGCGCGTGATCGATAGATTCGAAGTGCTTCTATTTTAGAAAAATCGGTATAAAAAAAGGCAAAGATGTGTGACCCGATCAAGATACTTGGAGTGTGAACTTAATGCATGCCTAACGCCTCAAGCTTTAAATACATAATATTCAGTCTATCCAAATGTTCTGAATCGTTTTTGTAATTAAATCAGTATACATTTCTACAAAATTCAGTTTAACAAAAGAGATCCATGCTTTCTGAATCTTTTTAGTGATTTATCTATTGCATCATAATATCATAAAAATTAAATATCTAAAAGGATCCACATGCTTTTGGATTTTTTTTTAACATTTTAGTTTTGTGTTAGTTTCTTAGACTGAGCGTTTTACAATATGATCCAAGAAGAATGGATTGTTTTTACGAAACTAAAATATGGCTTCTCCATACATGTGGGTTGGTACCCAGTGTCAATTTAACGTCAAAATATTCATATTTTACTTGGATTGTTTTTGCTAATCGAAAATATAGACCTAGACGAGCAGTTTGGTATATTTAACTCATTTTCGGTCATGTTGTGGGTTGGATCCTTTTTGCTTATCTACGGCCAATTGTATACTTAATTTTGAAAAAAAAATCAATGTTAGTTTACAAAAATTCGAAACAGTCCTTTTTCAAAACCCATTGGTACCTAATGTAATTTTATTAATTTATAAAAATAGGACTTATCCATGTGATATATGTAACAACTTTATACCCGAACCCCGCTCGTCACGAGTTCACACATAGCTCTCCTATCTTTATCCCGCTCGTCATAAAATATATTAATAACATAAAACACGTTCATTAATCACCATAATTTATCTATATTAGTATAACAGAGAATCTGTCTTAGTGTAATTTGTCCGGTCCAATGATGTTCGGTACAAATTCAAGTGATTCCAACCCTTTGGCCAAGTTCCGACACAATTGCTACCGATAGTCACTCGAAGGAACGAATTAACAAACTTATACTGTACTTCGATAACCCTTATACTTCGAAACAATGAAAAGTGAACCTTGAATTGTGGAGATAGAACTGACTCTTAATTGTAACATATCTTTCGTTTATTCAACCTAATTTTGATGGATTCCCGTTAATATAACTAGAAGCTAATTACATAAGTATGATGTATAAAGTTCGGAAAACTGACTGAAGTCAACAACTCCTATTATTATGTATTTAATGGTGATTAATGTCATAAATATCATCATTTATTAAATTCTATGTATAATGTTCGTCTTGAGTACCTGTGTTAGTTAATAATTTAATTGTACCTATCTAAAATAATGATTTACTTTTACCAATTATTGGTTAAAACAAATAAAATACAACAACATCTCGCCTTCAATCCGTATTTCAAGTCAAAGTGTGTGAAACAAAAATGTTTGTTGATAATTTAATAAAAAGAGAAAAACAGCTGTACAAATTGTCTCTGGAAGATATATAATCCGTTGAGCTGAATCGTGCATACAAGCTTGGCGCGCGGCCAGGTCCATACTGATACATTTACCATTTACATACAAACGCTGCACCCGGCTTGCACCAATTGATTGTCCTTTATATTAATACGTGCCGGGAATTACGGCAATGCCATGTTCAGAATTCCATGTTTTCAACGCTTAAAATATTAGCAGTGTGAAGGAAATATAATGTATGTGCATACGTAATGCAAAAATATTTAAAATGTAAAGATTTCACGCAATCTTCTGACCGATTTGGCCTTAGGATTTGGCTGAAATTTCATAAGCTCATTGATTATGTACTTATAGAATGATAATTTTGGTCTGGTTAAGCTTGTGGTATACAATCAATTTCATTTTGAAGTTGTTTACATTGAATATGGTAACTTATTCATCTACACAAAAGTTCTACGAATACATCAGTATCGAAATAATTTATGAATCTATACCAATATTACAAAATAAAGATGTCTTACTTTACATGAAATATCAATTCGACCATAAATAATAAAATAAGAAGAAATAAGGGAAAGTGGGCGTTATTACTGATGCCTCCAATTTGAAAGTGCGTAGGTTTGGGCCGAGGTCTATTTGCTACGATTCTATTGACCTCCGCTTTACATAAGCCTTAGAGACCTTGTTTTGGGAACTGGGAAGAAAACATTTATAGCTAACAAGTATTCTCAAGGGATTACTCCCTTGTCTATAACATTACTATAGTCTATACAAAGGGCAATTTTTGTGTAAATAAATAATCCTAATCCTGCCGGTTTGGTTGGATGGAAGTTTGTTTCTAAATCACGCGAAAACAGCTGAGCGGATTTTGCTGAAATTCTTCGGTGACTTAGATGGTAACCTACATAGTATATTGTTTTAATACTTTATGGATCTACCATAGTTACCAGCTAAATTAAAATTTGTGATTTATGAGATTCGAGCAATGCTTATCATAATTATTCATATTTATTTTATGGAATATGTCTTGAAGAATCAAATTAAATTCAAATAGAAAATTATTATGATAACTTATTGGGATTCTCTTTGAATATACTTCTAATAATCAAGAAATATTATTTAGGTTATTCAGCTAGATACTAAAGAAGTACCTACTGAGGTTTCTTTCTTCGAATGAAATTTAGGCTTCGCAGAATACGCAAACAATCGCGTCTAATATTTGTTCCAAAGTCCACGTCTTATTCTTTCGCGTATGAAGTGTCAATATTTATCGATTTAAAGTACTTATTTCTCACCACTGAGCCACTACTACATTATGTATTATTCATCATAATAAAATACTTTAATAATTTATCTATATTCTATATTAATAATTATTTCGTATCATTGTATTACGTTCATCAAAGCCTAAATTAGTTCAACTGAGAGGTAACAAGACATTTATTGACAGGCGAAACGAAGTTCGCCGGGTTAGCTAATAATTTTTTAAATATAACGTGGAATATTATATGGATGTTTTACAATCTATGTAAATATTCGTAGAGAGATGTGGAGGGCGGATTTCCGTCATTTCGGCAGATATGAAGTTAAGGCCGGAACCGTTTTTATATTATGCCGCTCTCAAAATGAATTTCCTGCCTATTTTCGCCATTAAAACAAAATACGATTGAATTTCGTCGTGTATTATTAATAGGTATTTAATATTAAATTTTACTTACTGTTTAAGGAGGGTTCTTCGGAAATGATTTATTTATATCATTTTGACTTTTTGAAGAATATTCGAAACATTATATAAAATTCTAATCTATGTGAATAATTACTCTTTCACGTAAATACTACTGAACCGATTACAATGAAATTTGTTATGTAAGTAGCTGAAGACCCAGAATAAGACAAAGACAAAGGCTATTTTTTATTCCAGAAATCCCACAGGAACGGGAACTATGCGGGTTTTTCTTTGAAAACTCGAGTGAAGCTGCGGGCGGAAATCTAGTGCATAATATATTATAGTGATTAACTGATTAGTAACGACACAAAAAATCTATTTATAATTAACACATTTCTACCTATACAATTAAACTAACCCAAACTAACACACAAAAGTTCCACACAAACAAGGAAGTGTTCGCAAAGATAAAAGCAAGTTATCCGAAAACTCGTCCCTTGTAAAGGCAAAGGGCTCAGAGCGATCGCCCTAATCCCGACATTACCGGGATCTCCAGGTGAAGCCGGGTTATTAGGTTTGTATTGCACGTAGAAGCAATCAGAGGGTATTATGGTACAAACATTTCCAATGCGGATGACGACTCAATATTTTGGCTGTGGGTTTGAAGAACGAATTCTTACTGAAATCCGTTGTAGGTAACTGATATTTCGTATTAAATGTTTTGAAGGTTGTTGATAATAATAAAGTAGGTGGTTGATGCTACAGTAGGTACTTAATATTATGACGGTCAATAAATAATTTAGATCTTGAGGTTTTGGTGTTTCATTTCATGAATACCTATTTCATTTTTAACAAAAAAAACAAAACTTACATAAGTATTTACTATTTCATACTGCATACTATTATGTTACAATAGATACTAATAAATAATAATACCTAATAAAAGACAATGTGTCAAGGTGATTCCAAAAATAAGTAGGTATCTAAATAAAGAACAATAAAACAGCAAACGAAACCGGCCGCGGCGTGCAGTTTAATACCCGCTAATTCCTTTCCGGCCGTAAACTAGACATCGATTCGAAACCCATAAAACGGCTCAACAAATTTTAATTAGGCTGTAAACAAAATGAATGGTTTCGGAACTCACGTTTGTGTACATTAACGTGACACTGCTCACTTTATGGCTCGTATAAATAACAAGATGTCATCGGGAACTCCATAAATAACTCATAAAAGAAACAATCCCGAATTTACGGCGTTACCATAAACAAAGGATGTAACTCGGTAACTCTGGAGACGTCCCGACTCCCGAGCGGCAGGATATTATTATTTTAATATTCCCCGGTACAAACATGCTGTATGCGTTTTTATTTACTGTAACTGGTGGACTTTGACAAATTAATACACGTAAATTTCTCTAAATTCGATTAAGGTGAACGAACTGGGTCTATAAAACTAATATTTAACTCTTCAGTTCAAAATGAGTAAGGTCTCCCGGTTATAGTGATTTATTTCACCGTTAAATTTCCAAGTATCAAAGGAAATGAGCAGTATGAATTTATAATTCTTCTTCTGTAAACGAAGCTTAGCTTAAAATCATAATTATTATAATTACCGTCCTATCTTCTATGTTATATTATATGTAAATATGTTTGCTGGGTCAACAAAATGTACTGAACCCTTACAATGAAACAAACCGTGTTAGAATACATTATGTATCATTTATCCGTATACTAACGAAATATCGAAATATAGTAAAAGCATTAAGTCGTAACAGTGAGTAATATTTAAATGATTAATATCGTATAGTTGTTAGCATGTCCCTCTACACCCCCGTTCACACAACATTAGACAAAAAGATGAAGTTTATTTATCATTTCCGAACGAATACAGGCAATAAATGTGCTACATTAATATTTCGCGATGGTTTTGGGCTCGATTATTATTTATGAACTTGAAGTCCCGCTCAGTTAACTTGAGAGATTGCTTTTATACAAACTCCATTTCTGCGAAACTAAACGTATACAATATTACGATATATTTTCTGGAATACCTTGTCCCTTAAGTGCAGCTTCAATCATTTGCTTTTACCTTTCGTATGACGTATGTAATATTTTAATTTATTGTATCAAGGAGAATACGTTATAGGTTCAATAATTATTATTCATTGGACTATTGTGATCATTTCGCTTAATATACGACGATAAAGATATTTATAAAGCATATTTATATATGTAATGGTGAAATGAATGAATAGTTTTAATTCAGATTAAACATAAACGAAGTCAGGTCACCACTCCGAAGTAACAAATAAATATTTCTACCTACTCTTCAGAACCCTCAACCCTGCCCAGACCTTTATTTAATAAAACGTGTTCTCGACTTGACTGAAATTGTACCCACGTTTATATATTGAGATTAAATAAATATAGAGACTAAGAAAAACACAACGCTCAGCACAAAATATTTTGCCAATCGTGAAGTTGGGCCCAACAGCCCCCGGCGATCGTCATTGCCCTACTCGGGTCAGCCATTTTCGGTTATATTTCATCGATAATTGCTCCCCAAAACTATTGCCTTTATTCCTGTCCCATCCTGTTTCTTTTTAATCAAACAACTCATCCGTACATAATCATGCTTTAATTCTTCGTCCATTGTTAAAAATGTAACAATGGGTTTACAATATTATGTTTTATATTTTCTTTTTCTACGATATAATTGGTGAGATTTATATGAAATATTTATCAACATATTATACTAGATTTATACTTGCCTTTACAATTCCTATGAAAGCTTAATATTTAATAATTCTCCTACCACACAATCCGATCTCGTTAAAGGAACAAAACGAAAGACTAGTTTGCCACTCCTTAAACGTTAAAAAGGAGGTAAGATCCTAAACCTACACTGTGATAATGACACCGCAGACTCAAGGTCTCTCAACATTTCGGCTTTGACGAACGAGACAAGTACACTGCACACTGCAGCACATAATTGTTTGGCCAAGATGCTATTGTGCTCTCCGTGCAGTGAACCTGCTGGCGCGCCGCCAGCTCACACGGGCCTGTCGTATCTCCATCGACTCGCCTTTGAGACCTAAACCTTATCTCAACTACTAAACTATCTATTACGGCGATGGGATAACATACACAATTACTTCAAAGATTTGACCTATTCGCGATAAAAGTGCCGCCCTGATGTGCAGTGAACCCTTTGACAAACAGCACTTTAGATTTTAGCCCTCAACTTTAGCTCATTATATTGTGTAACATGTCAAGCCGTGTAGTTAACGGCTAGACCATTAGTGTTAGATTTAGTTTCTATAATTTACACGAAACAATTCCTTAAAAGGATATCACTAATTCAATATAATTGATGTCGGCGGTGAAACCTCATGAAAATTTCATGTTTTGTAACGGCACGAAATGTATAATATTTCATTATTAGTAATTTATATAACCGATATAAATGGTCTTGGTTGACTTCAGGCTACATACCTACATCACAAAATTCACGACGTATAATTAACACAATATTATTCCCGAAACCCTACACAATCTTGACGAAATGATTGCAATTTAAGTCGCAATTCCACGAAAAACATATTTGAACGAAGGTAACATTCGTATCCGCCTCCATTTCAATATAACGCCAATTTGATGTAATATCAAAAGGCAATCTCGTGCTCGTTCGCAAAATAATATCGACATGTAAAGCCGAAGATAATCAAAATGGATGGAGCGCTTTCCGACACAGATAGATCATTTCACGGCGGCCGACCATTAATTCTGCTGATTATATACATGTTATATATTATACAAACACACATCTTCTAACGCGGTGCACGCGCCGTCAAATTAAATACGTTACAGATTAATCAAAGAACTTCCTTGTACGAAAATGAACAGGGTTTCCGCGCCTGCGGCCGCTCTTACTGCGGAATAGCTTTCACTGTACTTTGATAACATATTTTATCTACAGTATCAAAAATAGCGCTTATAATATGATAGGCTATATGTAGAAGAGTATTGTCGACAATCTCTTTGAGGTATATTTAAGCAGTATTTTTCAAATAATAATATTGTCAATGTGTATTATTTTTCGTTATTTATATTATTGAAAGCTTTAATATTAGTATCTATACTTACATATAATAAGTCTGTAGAAGGGTCAATTCTGTACATTGAAAATATTGAAAAAATAAATTTTTGTCTGTCTGTCTGTCTGTCTGTCTGTCTGTCTGTCTGTCTGTCTGTCTGTCTGTCTGTATGTTCAGGCATCACGTGAAAACTAACGGTTCAATTTCGATGAAACTTGGTATAATTATAGCTTATTATCCTGGGCGTAAAATAGGATACTTTTTATCCTGGAAAAATACGCAGAAAAAAGATAATCTTAATTTTTCAGTTTTATCCATAGACGTTGTTCTGTAGAAACGCGAACACACGTTGCGTATTATTATAGGCCTAGCCGTATTTGGGTCCAATAGATATTTATAAGATGTTATTGTCAGAGTTACTCAAAATGGAGAAATAAACCATCCACGCGAAGACCGACATCCGCGCGGACGGAGTCGCGGGCGGAAGCTAGTACAGAATAATCGAAAATACAGTTTTAAATGTCTACAACAACACTAGCAGTAACTATCTATATATCATCATACAACAGACTTCTCAATTCTCATAAATTGTTATATTACAGACTAGCTTTTCACCCGCGTCTTCGCCCGCGTTTTCAAAGGAAAACCCGCATAGTTCCCGTTCCCGTGGGGATTCCGGGATAAAACCAATGTGTTAATCCAAGTTACCCTCTATATATGTGTGCTAAATTTCATTATAATCGGTTCAGTAGTTTATGCGTTAAAACCATACATACATACATTACATACAAACCTTTTCTCTTTATAATATTAGTATAGAAGTATAGATTTCACCCGCGATCACTGCAGCCCCACTCGCTGCTTATCTCGCCTTGCGTTGGGCGTTGATAAGAACACATGAAACTGTTGTGATATCGCAACCCATACTGCTGTACGTAATCTGCCGCGTCTTAGAGCTTTATTGCCTTGTTTGTCGAAGGATTCGGGCGTGTTTGGTCATAGCCACACTTTAGTAGGTCGGGATTATGACTTAACTAACAGTTTATCTTTACAACACTTACAATACACACATACTTGTTTTGTGATCATTCTTCCTTACGTTAATATTCTTAAAATTATGCACGAGGCTAAGGATTATCAAATTATTACCCCTAACTATATTAAGTAGAACTATGTACAATTGTACACACGACACGTATTATCAGTGTAACTCATAACTAGGTGTACTTCGCTCAAGTTAACAGTTATGTAAATGCTATTTTTAATATTGGATGAGTTTAATGGATATCGAATTGGGGCCAGAACCCTCTTATCAACATTCCACAAGTAGAATGCGCAACCCTTCAGCACAAGCCTTTATCCATTTCAAAACACATTCATAGCGAAATTAACTTCCATATTGTGATTCTTGACTACGCGGCTGCTAAAAGCAATCATGAATTATGATTAATTTAAACGAAGATTTCCTCATACTTCGGCGGCTGTACTTTAAGGGGTAATGTTATGTAAACAACTTGGAAATTCATAACTCTGTTACTTCCCGGAGTTTGGAGAACTGGATGACTGAATACCTTAATTGGCATATCTCACAAACTTTAGTCAAACATCCCAGGCACAAATATAGGGAAAATTTATTATATTCATCTCGAAGAAGCAAGACAGGAAAGTAAGTAGGTAATGTCGGAGTTTAACATCAATAAATATTACCTAAAATAAATTGGCAAAAAATATAAAAACCGAAACTAGACAATATAAATGCACAGTGAAATGTACGGAGTTGTATCTTATTACAATAATAATATATCGGTTTGGTGCAAGCGATTGGCACTCCACCAACAGGATGCTCTCAGTAATGGCTCCGACGAGCGACACGATTAAAAATGCCATTTAAATTACACAAACAATATAATATATGCATTTGTTAATCATCTGTAAAATATCCAACAAATTTCAATAAGAATATAATATATTTTCACCTGTACCCAAAAAACATTTTAATTAAAACACCACACTACATCTGTAAAACAGCAAACAAACGCAAAATTTCGTTGCGCATTCAGCGAACGGGTGACATATTCCTTATCCGACTTTAATCAGTAGGTCAGCCTCGCTAAATTGAATTATCGTCACTCGTGATATACTGCCAATAGACGTGTGGACCCCGCCGGGTGCCACACACCCCCTACAATTCATTTGGCGAGCATTGTCAGCGCTGGTCCATTCGTCTTGTTACAATTTAATTACGATGATATGTTCTAGAAGGGTTGTAGCCAGAGGCCCTTTTGTCTCTCGGTTCCGTAACGCAGGGCAAAGGGCCGTGCGAACTTTCAATTGCATCAATTAGTTTAGACCGTCTTTACAGTACACATTGATTACAATAGATGATAAGTATGTTTATGAACTGACTGTATATATTTGTTGAAAACTGTTAATCTGTAATGTTATGTAACAGGGAGAAGGTATTCAAGAATGAAAGAAGTACTGATAAACTATTAGGTAATATATAAAGATACAAAGTGGCTAATAAATCATATGCAACTGTCACCTTCTAATTGATCAATCACTGGATATCAATCATGAACAATCTCAATCGTGCATAATTATTTAAAAAAGCACGCAAGTCATCCATCCATCATAAATTTACATACATTATTCAAACGATATAAAAGGCAGCTAAATTCAAGCGTTTTATCAAACAAATGGACAGCGTGACCGCTTCAATGTTTCGTAAGACGAAGGGTCCCCCCCCCGGGGGCATGGGGCAGGGCCGCATGTGCCATGCGATGAATATTTGATTGAACGGTCGGTCATCGCTGGGGACAAACATATAATACTTGGGGTTATCATTGCGTCCATTTATTTAATTTGTAACTTTAAAGGGAGGGTTGTAAGTAAACTTGTTGGTAAAGGACGTTATGTAATGAGAACCCTTCTTAAAATAGAGAATGAAAATGTTATCATATTTTGTTTAACTCATCGATCGACTCTATCGATTAAAAGCTGTTTTGTATTCTGTAATCTGTAAGACTAATGTTTTCTTTTCTTTCAGTTTTGCTTAATTTAGATCACAAACATAGAATATTTCACTACAAGAAATAACCACTAAATAGTTGAAATGTGTAATTTGCCGTGTTCACAAACAGCACTGCTCTCGATCCAGCCATTACGGTATGTTTACACAAACGGGCGCAAACTCAACAATTATAACAATGATACAAATACAACAATCCTTGTTCCACAATTAGTATGCAGCTAATGTATTTTGGTTTCCTTGATAATCCTTGACCTTGCCCAATGTTTTGTTTTTCGCGTTTAACGTTCATCATAATGTTTTAGTAAAATCGTATAGTTTTAAAAATGTTGATTCGTATACTTATGAATTACTAGCTTCCTCCCGCGACTCCGTCCGCGCGGAATTATTAAGATTTTTTTTTTTCTACGTATTTTTCCGGGATAAAAAGTATCCTATTTTATGCCCAGGATAATAAGGTATAATTATACCAAGTTTCATCGAAATAGAACCGTTAGTTTTCACGTGATGCCTGAACATACAGACAGACAGACAGACAGACAGACAGACAGACAGACAGACAGACAGACAATAATTTTTTTAATCACGTATTTGGGCTTGGTATCGATCCAGGAACACCCCCTGCTATTTACTTTTTCAATATTTTCAATGTACAGAATTGACTCTTCTACAGATTTATTATATGTATAGATTAGTATTTAGATTGTGCTCTCGTAGTTAATCTGAAAATTAATTCGTCATTAGTCACAAATGTAATCGTCAAAAAATATTTGTTAAGAATAAAGCGCGTCACACACGGTGAAGATAAGTACTATCTTATCTTAAGGTATCCGGTATCAGCGTTCTGACCATCATTTTTCTTTTTGTCATTAAGTACTAAGACCCCTGTAGAACCGCCATCCTGTTACAAATGACCCGAAATTTTGTGGGTTGGTGGTTTGAAACTAAAATCTCGACCAAGATTTACCAACATCAAAAATCGGAGCTTATTAGAGTATGCAGACATCCATACCATACCATAAGACAATTACGAAAATGTATGATACCTGATAATGTTTTTGATAAATTTTTGCAAAAAAATTTAAACATGCTTCTTTAATTACGAAATAAAACTCTACATAGAGCTTGGAAAAGACAAGCTTATCTCATATAAGTAATATGAATTATGAAGCAAGAAAGCTATATACGTATTTACGTACTGAATTTTGTTGCAAATTTCGCAGATAGAAACTGCATCTCCGTTAGCAACACTGGATGCACCCAACGTCGTGCGTCAGCGTGACGCGCGTCGTGTTTATACCACTTTATACTCTGTGGAATGTTGTTTATTCGAGCGTCACTTTATATTGTCCCGCCGGTCCCGGTGACACGCTCACAATTTTTGGCACTTCCGTGACACTGTTTTTCGATCTTTTTTAATATGGATTGTGTGGGCTGTTTTTCGCTTCGTTAGTTCGAAGATTTATTTCGCAATTATTTGCCTCCTCTTGTTTACGTTGTATCTCGCCTAGTTTATATTAATAATTTTGCTCTCTTTGAATGAACAATGAATTTCCAGATTAATTATTCACAAGTAATTTGAAATGCATATTTCTGTTTACGTCGGCGCGAACAATAGATCAAATATTATGAAGATATAGGTAAATTACGGAGAAGTTATGAACGTTTAAATTTATAATGAAACTCATTTAATGGTTTGAAATAATTTAAAGGATGTGTACCTACGTATTAGTAGAAAATATCATACTGTAAGTTGTTTTTCCTTTAAGTACAAAATAAAATATGATACCTACATTATATTTTTTAACATAGATATTAATTATTATTAAAATCTTATACCCAATCATATCCCGTAGCGATCTGTAACCGCATATTAATAATAATAAAGGACAAATAATCGCCATAAGCTGTGTCTAATTGTAACTCTCATTAAAGGGATTAGGGAACTATTGAAGCCGGCCCTGTTTGGGGCAATATCCCCATGTCCCCACGTCCCCACGACCCCACTTCCTCTTGACAACCTTATTTGGTATCGCCAATTATATTCCCTAGTAATACACCGTAACTACTAATGTAAGAAGCTTAGATGGCTGTTTGTCCACCTCGCGTCCGTTCACGGAAACTACTGAACCGATGTTAATGGCAGATTATATTGGGGATAACTAATAACACAAAGGATATTAGGGATCGAAATTGTGCAACGCGTAAACATTATTTGGAAGAAGCCCTTATAAATAAAAAAGCAAATAATAAACTTTTTATTATGTACCTATCGAATTTATTTTAAATTACATCGATCTATAAGGCTTAAGAAACTTTAGGTGAAAAGCTGCCTTTATTATAGGGTTATAAAGTAATAACAAAATAAATGAACTTTATACATTCGTATATAGTTAATGGCTGTAAAATATAATTATTATTAACATAGATTGATTCAACCCCTTCTAAAATAATTGTTGTTTCAGAAACATTTCGTAATCTATTCCTTAATGTTGACGTTCGCTGATGGGCAGTTTCACCCTTCAGAACCACCCCTTTAAGCTAAGAATTAATCAAATATTCTCTTTGTAAAGATATACTATAAATGTTTAGAAAAGTAAATGTTATGTGTAAATACACATGACGTGATTTATTCATTTTTATTGATTGAAAATGTATTAAAATATTAAAGTCTAATTTAAAATGTAAGTATCAAAAATATATTTATCTGTAATTCTGTATTCTAAAACTCCATTCCCTCTGTTCCCACTGTTAGCTCTTCCTACTATTGTAGTACGTCTAAACTCTAAACCTACGTTATTATAAAATATCCATAAACAGTCATTATGCTTAAGTGAAATGTATATTCTATAGCTTCTCACATATCAAGTGTGGATTTGCGACGCCTCGGAGTAAATGAAATGTGAAAACTTGTTCAGAGTCGAGGGGTGTGCGGGGGGTGGGGTGCGGGGTGCGGGTGGCGAGGGGGGGGCGGGAGGGGCTGAAAGGTGATGGAAGTTATTTATGACGTTGTTTCATTTTCATTTTCATGAGAAGCGCTCTTTTTTGTTCTTTTCTATACCGAGATCTGTTTGCATCGCGCTTATGTTATGGACTATGGTGTTAGCGAGTTTAGTTGATGTAAAACAGGGCTCAAATATTGCAACTTTTTTATTTACACAGTCTTAAGACACACTACACACTTTGCAAAAATACAAAAACCGCACTAACACAGATGGAAAATACTACCAAGTACCATATACCTAGTACAGAAAAGAGTCAACTGATTAACATTCTTCAACATATTATGTATTGTAAACATTTATTAACATAAATATCTAGAACAGATACAAAGTAACGAATGTAGACCACTAACGTTACTTAACTACGTAAAAAAATTCCAGGGCTGAGAATCGCGACTAGGGAATTAGTCGACATCACTATACCTAAGACCTATATAGTATATAGCCTTACCATAAGAAGTATAGGTAATATTATGTTATAATAATACATAGAATTGTTAAATTTTATAGACTACTAGCTGTGCCTCACGGTTTCACCCGCGTGGCTCCGCTCCTGTTGATCTTGTCTTCCTCGATGAATGGGCTATCTAACACTGAAATAATTTTTCAAATCAGACCAGTAGTTCCTGAGATGAGTGCTTTCAAACTAAGAAACAAACAAACTCTTCAGCTTTATAATATGTAATAGTATAGATAATACATAGAATGGTTGCATCTTATAGGCTATTCACTAGGCGAGTGCACTGTCCTGTGTGAAGGCAGCTCGTCCTCTATCGCCATATTTATCCGGCGCATTTATCATTTGAACGGAGCTATTTAATTTGCCTCCTTTAATATTCCGAGCTGGATGCTGAGTGCTGACGGATCTCCGCTAACGGGATGCGACTTCGTTATCAGATTTCAACACTAGTGGTACACAAGAAGATATGATATAGCTGATCAAGAAACATGTACAGAATTACACAAGAAGATATGATATAGCTGATCAAGAAACATGTACAGAATTATTCCTCTGTAGTCAATAATCTAGATTTTTTTTTTATTTACCTATTTAAAACGAGAAGTTTATGATCTTAATCTACTGGTTCGTTTGTTTAAAATTGAAAACTTTACCTACGCGTGTAATAATGTTTGTGTACCTACGCTTTAATAAGTTGAGTTTGAATTTTACACAATATGAAATCCGCCGTACGATTTCAATTTAAGTTTTTCCTCACTTATAAAATATCCCACAAGGATACATACAGTACAGCCCAACTTGTTCCTCATAAAACATTGAAAAATATTATCACTTTACATAATTAATACAAATATATTTTGTCCAGGTAAATCACTCCAGTGCACAGTTTGACGACAGTGTTTCGACAAAGCCTTCGACGTGACGCGTGACGGGTGCACAATTAAGTTATACTACTTAGATGAGATAATGTAACTAGCTTGTGTAGTTGTGTACGATTATAACATTTATTTGGAAAATAAATAAGTTCAAATTATAATGTCTTTTATTTGACGACTCCTTAGTTTATAGACGAGTAATATTTATATTATGTTATTTATTGATTTTTGTTGGCAAAGCCATTAAAATGTATGATGAATGTACACCATCACATACACTATATTCCTACATATCTACCTTGGGTATCATAAAATTTTCATTTTCTTTTATTTTATTACTGTAAGTCAGTTTAAATAATCAACTTAATCAAGTAGAGTTATAAAACCACTTATACATAGTCAATTATCTAATCGAAAACTAAATAAGGAGATAATTTAATGCAATTTCCCAATGAATCCCATATATTCAAATGTTTCCTTTTCCGTACCCACACGTAAGGCTCATTACCACGTAGCGCCTCAGCAGCCGCGGGCGCGCTCCTCGTTAGCCGCAGCCTAATGCGACCATTCGTCTGCAGTCCATGCCGTTACTGCTGGCCATTTATTCCATTCGACCTCTAATGCCCTTTTCGTTGACTTGATTAAATCCTGCTAATGGAGGAAGGTATTGACTGACATGCAAAAGTTAGACATTTTTTCAGGCAACAAATTTTGTAACAAAATTCCGCAGAGTTTTGCAGCTAAATTCAGTTTTATACAAAATCTAAGCCCTGATTCCATATATCGTTCCAAATTCCGAATCAGACATTTATGTAGAAGTAGAGCATGCCCTGGCGGCTGGCAGAATTGCAGAAATTTTTAGCCACAGCATGCTGGAGAAGTTAGCATTCTCACACTAAATAGGTACTTTATATTATGTGCTATTTCATGATTGTAATCACCGACGGCTCGAATCCTTCAACATCCCGTTATTCTTGTTAGTTGTATTTAAAATTTGAATGAATGAATGAAATTTCCCATTTCGAATACTCTGAAGTCTGAACGAATCTACGTGAATTCTCGCAGCTGACAGACCTACAAATAAGTAGGTAAACTCTTGGAATTGGATCCTCCATCATCGCTCAATGATGGAGGTAACGATTGCCTGCTTTCTTCGTAGTATTTATAGAAAAAACATCAACACGACAGAATTCAAAAACTTAAATTTTTTTTATCATAATTTTCATTTGTAATTACGTAATTATTATCATTCTTCTCCAACAACTTGCCAACAACGATAATGTAGATAGAGTACCTACTTTTCAAGGATCTATCTATCATATAACTGTTTAATTTTAGCTTGTAAAGAGCTAAAGATAATAAAGAGCTCTCCGCTAAAACAGGAATAGATTCATTTTACCTTTCAGGTTATATTAAAACAGGTTCACCTCCCGTTTACCATTAAAAATAAATGATAATGTATCTGAAAATAGTTGAATATGAGCACTAATTGTGGATGGGTGTTGGCATTATCGAGCTGATGACGGCGCCTGCGCGGTGCCGAGGCTGGTTTAATCCGCTGCCTAGTTGCTAGCCTGCTGCCTGATGCCTGCTACATACCTAGCCTTGTTACTTACATCAGCTATTACGCTATCGCCTCTTTAAATAACATCATTAAAATATACTTTTAGCCCTGCTAGATAAATATTCTCAGTTAATGTTATACTAAGTGGCAATGTTTTTTACCTATACTAAATTAGGTATTTGGAGAATTCTCCGAAAATAATTAAGCCAAATCACAAAGAGAGCTCATTTACAATACGACTCTCTATTAATTAAATCTATTTTAGGTTTCTACGTTTTTATACTTATTAATTTTCATTGCTCAACATTATTGCTTGTGAGTTATTCTCTGTTATTTAGGTAATGCTTAAATAAATAAGATAAACAAAACTGCACATCTTATCCATAGAAACAACCATAACAGAAATGATGGGACTAAAAAAGCTTCTTCGTATTAGGTATTCTTTTAAAACTGTTAACTAATTTATTCTCCAGGAAATAAGTGGCCATTAGTTTAATGTCCAATAATAACATCGCTATTACATACCGCTAAAATTTTACGAAACTTCTAAAAAAGCGACGTAAAAGTGTCATTATCACATAAATGTTTAGGGAGCTTAAATGTGAGTATACAATGATCAGCTTTCCTCACGGAGGAGTGCACGGGAGGCTTCGAATCTGCATTTTTAATGACCGTGAATGACAGGGTGTTGTGAATTATAGCTCACTGGATTGGCAAATATTCTGTAGCGCTAAAGAGCGGTAAATACAGGTAAGTAGTCGAAATTAAAAACTGTGTTGTAGATTAATTTGCGTTACTATGCGCTCATAATATGGCTACTTCAAATATTGCTTCACTAAAAATAAATTGTGAGTTAAAATATTTCTTGATTGGTGTTTCATCTATTATATTTCATTAGGTTTGATCAATGAGATATACGTTTCATTCGAATGTTTGCGGTGTTTTGCGGCAATTTATGAAATTATTTGGGAGCTTAGTTATAAAAAAATTAGCATTAATTCCAAAATAAAATCGCAGATTCCCCCACACACATGACACAGGAAATGTAAGCTCGTCTCATTTCCCTGCCACAGCAGCGCGGACGGGACGCAACGACTCAACAACACGAAATTATCTCTCTTCGTTATTTACATTCCATTAAATTCGCGCTGTTAAATAATTCATGAACGTCAGGACTCAGTAACTACAGCTCAATTTCCTTGAGTACTTGCGGCTTAATTCCACAGCTATAAAACGTATATCTGCGAAACGTTCGCCGCCGCCCGCTCCGCCGTGACTCCGCCACTCGCAACTCGTAACTTGTAATGCAAACTGACACACTGCGCTCTACTCACTTCTACTTTTTGTTTGTTTGTGACATAAACAGCAAAACGTCACAATATATGCCATTAATCATCCGATGATATACTTTCTCATTTCTGCAACATATTAGATAACATTTTTATTCCTTTGTTTTGTTTCTACTCATAGATTGACTCGCATGACAGATTAAAATAATAAAGCCACTTGAAATATATTATTATCAGCAAAAATGTACTATAATTACCATTTCTTCTAACTATTTCAAACCCTACGACGTGTAAAATACATTATACACATTAAACGTCAATGCAGTGTTACTAAAGGTATTACAAACATAAAGTAGGCAGTTGAACCATGAAAGATCATAAATGAACACATCAGCATTATCTAAGGCTTCGGCTGCAAAGCAAACATAGCGCAGCGACGTGCTCCTGAAATGAACTTTTCTTTTATAAACCTTCCCAACGTAACAAAACGTAATGGGATTCCATTTTCCAGCCCGAAGTATGTCGCTTTAATCCACTTAGGGCACTACTCACAGCTTAGGGTAAGGGCGCACCTTGCAGCTAATGAAGAATTATGTCTATTTACTGAATTATAATGTAATTCAGTAACTAGAACAACTATTGTGTACCTATTTAATATTTCATTGAACAACAATGAATGATATACATTGTACACAGTACACTGTACAATGGACGTGTTGGCAATATGAAAAAATAATATCTATTAATAATTTCAACACATTTATCTCATAATTTTTTTATTATCATTCGTGTCCCTTCTGGGAAAACCTTCCTTTCTTTCTTCATAAAACCCTTTCTATTGTGGACAGTTATGTAACAAATTTTCCTCGAATTATCGTATACATATATGTATAAAATTTGCAAAAAGTGTAGAATCTAGATGTGCGAGCACCCTAACAACTGCGTCGCCACGCAGTCTGACCGCGAGACAAACACACACTCGCAACTCTTTACATAACTGCATTATCCGCAGTAATATGATCGACATGTCCCTTGGAACTAAAGCTAATAGCATAAAATACGACACTATTATTCAGAACAAATTTTGTTACTTAGTAACTGGGCAAAATTCATTTCTGCTAAGTGTGCTACTATTTTTATTAGCATCTCCCACTACTTACGTAAATTGATTATTTTTAGGAAACTCTAATCTAACACTCGTGATACCAATACAAAAATTTATTTGGGTTAAGCGATTGCGTTTTTAGCACGGTTTTTAGACACTGCCATAATATATGTACAAACATAATATGTAAGCATTATAGGTACTCTTTATGAAGCACCAATTTAAATTTAGAATAAAAATTAGCGCTACATACTAGATATAAGATACTACGTTCGTTTTATAGCACTATAATATAGAATATATTCACACAAACAAACAGAAAGGCTTGTGAACTCAATATCATGGAAACATGAAACGAATCATCAAAGGTGCACAGCGCTCTGCACTCTGCAGTCCAGACATATCAGCACGCATGACCACACTGCACACTGCACACGACCCGCTATTTAAACTCATTCAGACATACATACTTCTGGTATATTAATGTTGTATGTAATCAAGCAACATTGAATTTGAATGCTAGTTATAAATTGTGTTTACGAGTCTTAGGCTAGCCGCACACACGCAATATTATTGATCAATATTATTGTTGACTATATTGAACAATATAATGGTACCGCACATTATACAATATTATTGCCAATTTTTCGTAATTGAAAACGACTCATTCATCCGCAGCATCTCGATCAGTGTGCACTGTTTTCAAAATGGATAAAAAGAAAAAGGCTATTGCATTGATTGTTTTATTGACTTTATTCAGTAAAACGAGGCATTCAAAAAAAAAAGATGGATACAAAAGTGGATGATGAAAAAACCTCAACTAAACCATTTAAAAATGTCATAAATGTTCTTTTTCATTGGCAGCTATACTTCCTTGAGTATTTTCTAGTGTCCGTCTGCCCTGAAATCTTAATCTCAACTAAAATATTGACGCACACTCTGCACACGACAATATTATTGTCAATTTCCCTGCCTCCCCCCGATATTGACGAAAATATTTCAAGATTTCCGGAAATCCACAATAATATTGATCAATACATCAATATGGATAGCAAACGATCAATATTATTGACAATACGTAAATTATTGACAATATTATTGCGTGTGTGCGGCTAGCCTTAGTAAAATCAGAAAAAAAGTAGGTATAGAAACAGATTTATTTCCTTAAAATAGGTAACAACAAAAACGTATAATAATAGAAATAATAAACAATATAACGAAATAAATTACACAATAAAAAACAATATAAAACAAATTGTATAATAAAACATACAATGACAATAGTATTATGTTTTAAAATAAGAATTGCCATGTCATAATAATATAATATGCTACAGCCGTGAAAAAGCTCTGAGTCAGCATAACTTGAGTCAAATGACCTACAACGCTCTTAAATTTGCTAGTACTTACTCAGGATGTAAATAAAAAGCAGATATAATTCAATATCAAAGAACAACGTTTTATCTAAAATAATTTGTAAATTACAATTCTTGACCTACAAAAACCACCGAGCTTTATAACTACGTCATATTCTCTACAATAATTTTACCATTTCTTTGTCAACTATGATTATAAATCTACGCTATTATTATGTAAATTTATCGCAATATTCAATAAAATCCAATCATTTTCCGCAAACGAACAACTAATGGCTTAATTAAATATTCAAAAATGATTTGAAACCGCGCCGCGTAATCACAAATCGGTCGGAACTCGGAACAGGCGCGTTTCCGGGTTAATGTATATTTAGAGGCTGTTAGCGCAGATTGGGAAGGCTTCGCCGGAAATCGGCCATATTTACACGGTTAATGAGTGCCGTGGAGGAAATGGAGACATTCGACAAATTGCTATGCGGCCGTTACATGTTTATAAACACATTATAATGCTTAATTTGTGTGTGATGGTAATGTGAGGGCGTGCTCCGAGCCGGTAGCGCACCGGTAGGTCGCGCTCACCACGAAGTGTTCTGAAAAATTGACATCTTTAAATATAGTGTGCGTCGTTTTATTTGCTTTTCTTTGACTTGTTTAGTCTACTGTTTTCAGAGTGAATTTAAATGCCTTCACTGATCCATCTATTATTATAGACGAAGACAATAGAGTTGGTACTACAACAACAATCATATTAAATGTTTACTCTCACTTTTCCTTGTCAATTGTCATTGTCGTGTTTTATTGTTTCATATATCGTCATTGTTATCTCCTAGCTCAAAAAGGCGGCGCGGCGGGCCGCGGGATATTTTGTTAATAATATTGTATGAACATACAATATTGAATTAAATGTGCTTTTTTTTAATGCTACTTCGTTTTTGAAATGTAGAAAATACTCCTACAACTAATTTATCCTATTATAATTATTATAGCATCAACAATGATACAGATTCATTAAATGTTACCAAAACGAATAACAAAAATGATTAACTGGATCCTCCTCCAACAGTTCAACTACTATAATTGCAAGATACACTACACTCCTAACTTGTCTTACCGTACAAGTTGTACCAAATGCGTCCATATCTTTGTCCCCAACCGATAGGCCCACCATTGCACAGAGAGCATATCGATCCAACTGTAGTTGCCTCAATAAACAAAAATCGACAGAGCCATTTGCGCACAGACCCATTGTTCTACACACACACACATGCACACACACAGGCACACGTACGCACACACACGCAGCCTTTGTTCGCAACCGCATTGGACGGTAATTGACTTCCACAAGCCGACTACCGAAATATATTTTATATTTCTGTTATTCCGTGGTTTGGTAATTATATTTCCAACTTTTTGGATAAATGAAATGATGTTTGTATTCTCTTTGAACTTTTGTAATCGGATGATGTAACTGTTGTAATAATATATTACAATTATTACAAATCTTACCTACTACATACCTATGCGACTTTAGAAATTTTTTGATACAAAGAACAAAAAGCTCTGCCATGGCTTGAGGAAGCTGGCGTTATTGGTAATTGGCATATGTCTTTGGGCATATAAGCATGATGTGAAGAGAATTTAAATAGAAATTAGATTCACAAAAATCGAACTATATTTTTAGTTATACACAACACAATATCAGACTAACTCTCGTTTATAAAATAATATATTCTAATGCTACAATAGTCATTGTAAAACGTAATAAAGAGTCAAGTACCCACTTAAACTTGTACAATTTACTTCTTTTGTCTATTAAACAGTCCTCGAATATTCCTTCCATTAATTTTGCTCGTCGAGAGTTATTAATATAGTGAAATGAGCCCTTTAGCCGTGAACTAGGCGCTTCTTTGTTTGCGTCTCCCCTGTTTCGCTAATTTGATGGCTCCCTCGCTCGGAGGTGTTATTTTAAAACCTGTTGTATGCACACATGTCACTCACAGGACGTGTTGTATTGCTAAATATGGCGCTGGGGTCCTTCCGAGCTTGTTAAATATAGAGCTACTGTGCTAAAACTCCCCTTGTGCCAGCGTTCGTTATATATAGGCACCTATTCTTGCCAAATCATCAAAAACTTTAAGTGAATTGAAACTTGATGCCGAAAGAAATTGTACACGGAATATTGTAAGTATTACTCGCTTAGTTAAATGTTGGAAGTTGTTAATTAGTTTAATAACCGTGTAGGGGAAGAAATACTCTGTTCATTTTCCAGAGAAAACTTCAACCACTATAACTTGTAATTAACCGCACTATGTACAATCGTTTTATATTCAATAGTTTGCTATTTATTTACAACCGATAACTCATTATTTTACTTTGACTAAGTATATTATTATAATAATAGAACCGAAACTAATCATCAAATTCTTTATTATCCAGATATCCCAGAATCTCTAAAAATCAAGTAAATTTAAGAAGGTATTTTTATAATTAAAATGATTTCGCTGAAAGTTTTGATTAAAATGTGTTCGCTCCATAATTACAGAGATTGTCAGTGAGTGTTAATCAAGTAGAGTTATAAAACCACTTATACATAGTCAATTATCTAATCGAAAACTAAATAAGGAGATAATTTAATGCAATTTCCCAATGAATCCCATATATTCAAATGTTTCCTTTTCCGTACCCACACGTAAGGCTCATTACCACGTAGCGCCTCAGCAGCCGCGGGCGCGCTCCTCGTTAGCCGCAGCCTAATGCGACCATTCGTCTGCAGTCCATGCCGTTACTGCTGGCCATTTATTCCATTCGACCTCTAATGCCCTTTTCGTTGACTTGATTAAATCCTGCTAATGGAGGAAGGTATTGACTGACATGCAAAAGTTAGACATTTTTTCAGGCAACAAATTTTGTAACAAAATTCCGCAGAGTTTTGCAGCTAAATTCAGTTTTATACAAAATCTAAGCCCTGATTCCATATATCGTTCCAAATTCCGAATCAGACATTTATGTAGAAGTAGAGCATGCCCTGGCGGCTGGCAGAATTGCAGAAATTTTTAGCCACAGCATGCTGGAGAAGTTAGCATTCTCACACTAAATAGGTACTTTATATTATGTGCTATTTCATGATTGTAATCACCGACGGCTCGAATCCTTCAACATCCCGTTATTCTTGTTAGTTGTATTTAAAATTTGAATGAATGAATGAAATTTCCCATTTCGAATACTCTGAAGTCTGAACGAATCTACGTGAATTCTCGCAGCTGACAGACCTACAAATAAGTAGGTAAACTCTTGGAATTGGATCCTCCATCATCGCTCAATGATGGAGGTAACGATTGCCTGCTTTCTTCGTAGTATTTATAGAAAAAACATCAACACGACAGAATTCAAAAACTTAAATTTTTTTTATCATAATTTTCATTTGTAATTACGTAATTATTATCATTCTTCTCCAACAACTTGCCAACAACGATAATGTAGATAGAGTACCTACTTTTCAAGGATCTATCTATCATATAACTGTTTAATTTTAGCTTGTAAAGAGCTAAAGATAATAAAGAGCTCTCCGCTAAAACAGGAATAGATTCATTTTACCTTTCAGGTTATATTAAAACAGGTTCACCTCCCGTTTACCATTAAAAATAAATGATAATGTATCTGAAAATAGTTGAATATGAGCACTAATTGTGGATGGGTGTTGGCATTATCGAGCTGATGACGGCGCCTGCGCGGTGCCGAGGCTGGTTTAATCCGCTGCCTAGTTGCTAGCCTGCTGCCTGATGCCTGCTACATACCTAGCCTTGTTACTTACATCAGCTATTACGCTATCGCCTCTTTAAATAACATCATTAAAATATACTTTTAGCCCTGCTAGATAAATATTCTCAGTTAATGTTATACTAAGTGGCAATGTTTTTTACCTATACTAAATTAGGTATTTGGAGAATTCTCCGAAAATAATTAAGCCAAATCACAAAGAGAGCTCATTTACAATACGACTCTCTATTAATTAAATCTATTTTAGGTTTCTACGTTTTTATACTTATTAATTTTCATTGCTCAACATTATTGCTTGTGAGTTATTCTCTGTTATTTAGGTAATGCTTAAATAAATAAGATAAACAAAACTGCACATCTTATCCATAGAAACAACCATAACAGAAATGATGGGACTAAAAAAGCTTCTTCGTATTAGGTATTCTTTTAAAACTGTTAACTAATTTATTCTCCAGGAAATAAGTGGCCATTAGTTTAATGTCCAATAATAACATCGCTATTACATACCGCTAAAATTTTACGAAACTTCTAAAAAAGCGACGTAAAAGTGTCATTATCACATAAATGTTTAGGGAGCTTAAATGTGAGTATACAATGATCAGCTTTCCTCACGGAGGAGTGCACGGGAGGCTTCGAATCTGCATTTTTAATGACCGTGAATGACAGGGTGTTGTGAATTATAGCTCACTGGATTGGCAAATATTCTGTAGCGCTAAAGAGCGGTAAATACAGGTAAGTAGTCGAAATTAAAAACTGTGTTGTAGATTAATTTGCGTTACTATGCGCTCATAATATGGCTACTTCAAATATTGCTTCACTAAAAATAAATTGTGAGTTAAAATATTTCTTGATTGGTGTTTCATCTATTATATTTCATTAGGTTTGATCAATGAGATATACGTTTCATTCGAATGTTTGCGGTGTTTTGCGGCAATTTATGAAATTATTTGGGAGCTTAGTTATAAAAAAATTAGCATTAATTCCAAAATAAAATCGCAGATTCCCCCACACACATGACACAGGAAATGTAAGCTCGTCTCATTTCCCTGCCACAGCAGCGCGGACGGGACGCAACGACTCAACAACACGAAATTATCTCTCTTCGTTATTTACATTCCATTAAATTCGCGCTGTTAAATAATTCATGAACGTCAGGACTCAGTAACTACAGCTCAATTTCCTTGAGTACTTGCGGCTTAATTCCACAGCTATAAAACGTATATCTGCGAAACGTTCGCCGCCGCCCGCTCCGCCGTGACTCCGCCACTCGCAACTCGTAACTTGTAATGCAAACTGACACACTGCGCTCTACTCACTTCTACTTTTTGTTTGTTTGTGACATAAACAGCAAAACGTCACAATATATGCCATTAATCATCCGATGATATACTTTCTCATTTCTGCAACATATTAGATAACATTTTTATTCCTTTGTTTTGTTTCTACTCATAGATTGACTCGCATGACAGATTAAAATAATAAAGCCACTTGAAATATATTATTATCAGCAAAAATGTACTATAATTACCATTTCTTCTAACTATTTCAAACCCTACGACGTGTAAAATACATTATACACATTAAACGTCAATGCAGTGTTACTAAAGGTATTACAAACATAAAGTAGGCAGTTGAACCATGAAAGATCAAATTGCTATGCGGCCGTTACATGTTTATAAACACATTATAATGCTTAATTTGTGTGTGATGGTAATGTGAGGGCGTGCTCCGAGCCGGTAGCGCACCGGTAGGTCGCGCTCACCACGAAGTGTTCTGAAAAATTGACATCTTTAAATATAGTGTGCGTCGTTTTATTTGCTTTTCTTTGACTTGTTTAGTCTACTGTTTTCAGAGTGAATTTAAATGCCTTCACTGATCCATCTATTATTATAGACGAAGACAATAGAGTTGGTACTACAACAACAATCATATTAAATGTTTACTCTCACTTTTCCTTGTCAATTGTCATTGTCGTGTTTTATTGTTTCATATATCGTCATTGTTATCTCCTAGCTCAAAAAGGCGGCGCGGCGGGCCGCGGGATATTTTGTTAATAATATTGTATGAACATACAATATTGAATTAAATGTGCTTTTTTTTAATGCTACTTCGTTTTTGAAATGTAGAAAATACTCCTACAACTAATTTATCCTATTATAATTATTATAGCATCAACAATGATACAGATTCATTAAATGTTACCAAAACGAATAACAAAAATGATTAACTGGATCCTCCTCCAACAGTTCAACTACTATAATTGCAAGATACACTACACTCCTAACTTGTCTTACCGTACAAGTTGTACCAAATGCGTCCATATCTTTGTCCCCAACCGATAGGCCCACCATTGCACAGAGAGCATATCGATCCAACTGTAGTTGCCTCAATAAACAAAAATCGACAGAGCCATTTGCGCACAGACCCATTGTTCTACACACACACACATGCACACACACAGGCACACGTACGCACACACACGCAGCCTTTGTTCGCAACCGCATTGGACGGTAATTGACTTCCACAAGCCGACTACCGAAATATATTTTATATTTCTGTTATTCCGTGGTTTGGTAATTATATTTCCAACTTTTTGGATAAA
Organism: Colias croceus; assembly: GCF_905220415.1. NCBI lineage: Eukaryota > Metazoa > Arthropoda > Insecta > Lepidoptera > Pieridae > Colias > Colias croceus. Next base: position 151,181 of record NC_059551.1, on the reverse strand, counting down.
TGAAATGATGTTTGTATTCTCTTTGAACTTTTGTAATCGGATGATGTAACTGTTGTAATAATATATTACAATTATTACAAATCTTACCTACTACATACCTATGCGACTTTAGAAATTTTTTGATACAAAGAACAAAAAGCTCTGCCATGGCTTGAGGAAGCTGGCGTTATTGGTAATTGGCATATGTCTTTGGGCATATAAGCATGATGTGAAGAGAATTTAAATAGAAATTAGATTCACAAAAATCGAACTATATTTTTAGTTATACACAACACAATATCAGACTAACTCTCGTTTATAAAATAATATATTCTAATGCTACAATAGTCATTGTAAAACGTAATAAAGAGTCAAGTACCCACTTAAACTTGTACAATTTACTTCTTTTGTCTATTAAACAGTCCTCGAATATTCCTTCCATTAATTTTGCTCGTCGAGAGTTATTAATATAGTGAAATGAGCCCTTTAGCCGTGAACTAGGCGCTTCTTTGTTTGCGTCTCCCCTGTTTCGCTAATTTGATGGCTCCCTCGCTCGGAGGTGTTATTTTAAAACCTGTTGTATGCACACATGTCACTCACAGGACGTGTTGTATTGCTAAATATGGCGCTGGGGTCCTTCCGAGCTTGTTAAATATAGAGCTACTGTGCTAAAACTCCCCTTGTGCCAGCGTTCGTTATATATAGGCACCTATTCTTGCCAAATCATCAAAAACTTTAAGTGAATTGAAACTTGATGCCGAAAGAAATTGTACACGGAATATTGTAAGTATTACTCGCTTAGTTAAATGTTGGAAGTTGTTAATTAGTTTAATAACCGTGTAGGGGAAGAAATACTCTGTTCATTTTCCAGAGAAAACTTCAACCACTATAACTTGTAATTAACCGCACTATGTACAATCGTTTTATATTCAATAGTTTGCTATTTATTTACAACCGATAACTCATTATTTTACTTTGACTAAGTATATTATTATAATAATAGAACCGAAACTAATCATCAAATTCTTTATTATCCAGATATCCCAGAATCTCTAAAAATCAAGTAAATTTAAGAAGGTATTTTTATAATTAAAATGATTTCGCTGAAAGTTTTGATTAAAATGTGTTCGCTCCATAATTACAGAGATTGTCAGTGAGGAGTAGCACTGAGTAGCACGCCCCGGCGCCGCTCGTCATCTCGACGTAATGGCGCGGGCATAATGACGCTTCCCAGTTCCCTTCCGCGCTGCCGGCTGCCGGCTGCCACGGATATGGTACATTTTATTAAACTTTTGAAGAATAGATAAGAATTTTTCCTTAAAATATTATGATCACAATGTTCACTTGCTCCGACAAATTACAGAATTCCGTGCCGAAACTTCTCTGTAGAAACTGCTTGTACGGGTGTTAAATAATTATTTACAATTATAGCAGTACAAAAGTGCTTCCAAATGAAGTCTTTAGTCAAGTAAATGAGCGTTTCAACTAAAATTATTCGGGTCCAAAGAGCTTCCAAATCAGGGTATTATGTAAGAGCAAAAGACACATAAACCTCGTGTTAATTCCGGATTTACAGTAAAATAGAGGATTTCGAGTATTGTCACGTTAAATCAGCGTTTACAAGTTTTTTTTCTTACCGTTTAAACCTTCCCTGGAATACGACAATCATTTCAAAACCAAAACCTGCTATAGATATCGGTCCAGCCATTCTCGAGTTTTTGCGAGTATCACGAACAGCATTTGATTTTTATACATATAGAACAAGATAGAGTAGACTAAAGTTTTGGCTAAACAAAGTGAACAATCCCCATACACACGGCCTAACACCAATACCTAAAAATATAGTGAATGTTTAATGCTGGAAGCTGTCCTTTTAGGAAGGGACTCGGGAAAAACATCAATAGTACAAGATACGTGTTCAAAAAAGATCCACATAAAGCACGTACAGATATCAATCGACATCACATCTCCATAACAACCAGGGCCTGATGAAATTCAGAGATAGCAAGTTCCCGACGTGACGCGAATCCGGACCGACTGTGTTTTGTTTTATTCAGAGCCCTTATTGACCACTCACTGTTTGTACCCGCTTCAGACGCTCCAAGGGATTTGGCGAATGCAGTTTACGATATTTGAAAGGTTTCCTTTCGTCGAATCATTCATAAGAAGGAAATAGGAAATATACAGGTGGTTCTATCAGTATATTTTGTACATGTTGTACATATTTTGATGGAATTGGACAGTGATGTTTTAAAAACTAGAACTTTTTTGTGTACAAATAATCGTAACTAACCTATTATAAAGAATCTTTCAAATTATTTCAGTAAAGGACACACTGTACCTATCCACGTAAAATGTAAAATGTAGCGATTGTAATGCAGAGCTTTCTGTAAAATGTAGCGATGAATTCCGTCTCAAATTCAAATCTTGCTTAAATTTGGGTAAAATGTAACATATCTTATATTCAAGTTTAAATTCGCCAAAAATCATCACTCGGCAGTTGTTTTATCGATTAAAGGTATTCAAATTTCAATTAGACAATATCCTTTATTCATTCAGTTGTTTTATTAATACCTTTAATTAGACAACTAAAGGCAGATCCTGTTTTTATTTTCCGGTTATAGGACACTACAGTCGTTGTTACCAAGCCATAATATGCGGGTAACAGCGATATGATAATAGCCAACGGCTGTATCTATGCAGTGGAGCAGCCGTGTACCGTGTACATAACAAGCAGTAGCTTACATCTGTTGATGTGATGACGTTTCGGTTCGCCGAGTCACCTTGCACCCCCGCCCCGGGCTTCACCCCCTCCCCCGCATACCCCACTGTAGGGTTGCCCTCGCTTAAGTGATAACGTAAGTGTTATCATTTCATTTATATTTTCAGAATAATGAAAGAATGTATTCTCTGTATAATACCTAATTATATAAATCTTAATTTTATTACCTAAGTATAAAACGTATGATGTAAAAATATATGTAAAAATATCATGATAAAGAAATGAAAATTCATTTATAGTACAGTACCTATATTGTTAAATGATGTTATTTTTATTTATCCAATTTATTCACTGTTACCAACCAAACAAAAGAGCATAGTGCATACCCTATATGCAGCCCCTCCCGTTCCCACCCCCTCCCCGTGAGCCCACAGCGAGGCTCCCCCCCTCCCCCCGCTGCACCGCTGCACTGTTGCCATGCGAACCCTTCCGTGGAGTGACCTCATTTGGGTGTAATTACAATCTACCTTTTGATTCGCGTTCAACAATGAAATCTGAAAAATGGCTTTCAGTATTTTTCGTTGTGCATTTGACCTGTAAAGCTAATTTATTATAAAATGTGAATTATAAGTTTTCTCTTTGTGTTATGAACTATCTATAATATCTCACTACAGGTACACGTGAGGTACACCACAAAAGGATTCAGTATTTTAATTAGTCAACACACAGCCTCTACATCGAATAGGTACTAGTTGCAATCAAAAGACTATACAACTTCAAAAACCCGAATAAAATCTTGCTCTACAGAATGAACGTTTAATTCCGTTCATTGCTGCTCCGAATTAAATTTAAACACAATCAAAACGATCTCCATAAAATTGTTAGTAGAATGAAAACGGGTGAGGCCGTCATTATGAGCTCGTAACTGTAACGGGCCTGCAGTAAACGCGGCGCTAACCCGCTTTAGGCCCGACCAGTCGTGCGGACACGGGACAAGCGGCCATTGGATACGTTTGAATCGACAGCTTCACTTATTGGAAATATCTTCCTTCCAGTCATGAGTGAAACTCATCCGCTAATTGATTCAATATTGTGCAAAGATAGTTTATTTATAGTAAACTAGCTTTCTAACCGCGGCTTCGCCCGCGCAGTCACAGAAAAACCCGCATAGTTCCCGTTACCGTGGGATTTCCGGGATAAAACCTATGCTTTGTCCCGGGGTAAAAAGTACCCTATGTCCTTTCTCGGGTATCAAAATATCTCTATACCAAATTTCATGCAAATTGGTTCGGTAGTTAAGGCGTGATTGAGTAACAGACAGACAGACAGAGTTACTTTCGCATTTATAATATTACTAGCTGTGCCCGCGACTTCGTCCGCGTGGAATAGCGACTGCATAGTAGTTACTACTTTACATACAATTATTTAGTAAACACGTACTACCATAAACAATTCATAGAATTGTTAATAGAATTTATTACTAATCTAAGCTAAAAAACTTACGTACTTTCCGGAAATCCGGGGCATTTTCCGGGGATATCCGGAAAATGCCTGTAAAATATCTGGGAAATCCCCCGGAAAATGTGTGAAAATGTCCGGGAAATACCCGGAAAATATCCGGAAAATGCGTGAAAATGTTCGGGAAAAGCGTGGAAAATGCCTGAAAAATCTCCGGAAAATGCCAGGGAAATGTCTGGAAAATATCCGGAAAAAGCGTGGAAAATGCCTGAAAAATCCCCGGATAATGCCTGAGAGATGCCCAGAAAATGCCCGGAAAATATTCAAAAAATGCGTGAAAATGTCCGGAAAAGGCGTGGAAAATGCCTGGAAAATTCCCGGAAAATGTCAGGGAAATGTCTGGAATATGACTGGGAAATGCCTGAGAAATATATGGAAAATATCCGGAAAATGCATGAAAATGTCCGGAAAATGCGTAAAAATGTCCGGGAAAAGCGTGGAAAGTGCCTGGAAAATCTCCGGAAAATGTCTGGGAAATGTCTGGAAAATATCCGGAAAAAGCGTGGAAAATGCCTGGAAAATGCCTGGAAAATCCCCGGAAAATGCGTGAAAATATCCGGAAAATGCGTGAAATGGTCCGGAAAAGGCGTGGAAAATGCCTGGAAAATCCCCGGAAAATGCGTGAGGAATTGCCCGGAAAATGCCCGGAAAATATCCGGAAAAAGCGTGGAAAAGGCCACTTCAAATTTGCGAAGTAATTAAAGCAGACAACCAAAAAAAGAAAAAGAAAGCTAAAATCTTTCATATTAAATGTTTATGGGATATTCATATTTCATATGTACTTAATGTAAGGGTTTAAAGATATTTTTTTTGATATTTCTCGATTTATTTAAAAAAAAATGATTGCGGCCATTATTAGGTTAAGTACTTTCGATATCAGTTTAAAGTTTTTTGTTATCTGTAATACTTACAAAAAAAATCGCCTGTGCACACTGAACGAACACCTTGTACATGAATGCCTTAGCAAATGTTCGCCGTGATTATTTAAATGATCATAATTTTTTTATTAATGAACCAATTGACATGAATTAAACACTAAATGACAAAAAAAAAATTAACTACAGTTTTGGGTTCGGGATCAATTTAATAATTACACCTGCTAATATTTTTTTACATATTTTCATTGTATAAAATCGTAACATAACTTCCTTTATGTATTGTTCTATTAACACATAGATAATATCTTCCCAAGGTACTAAATTTTAATAAAAAAGTTGTTTTTGTTATTTATATCTAAAAAAGAGTAGTTATATTAGACAGAAATAAACATAAAATTTTTATAAGTTTTATGGAAGCTGAATGTAATGCAAATGGGCAAATATAAAAGTAAAATTAGGTATTTAAAATAAATAAATGATACAACTACCAATTACAGAAAAACTTCTTTTTCGGTTGAAAATTGCTGGATCATGAGTATAATTCTTTATCTCTTACCTTGGGCAGTCTGGAAGAGATCGCTAGTAAGCGATAAGACCGCCTTATGTACATACCGTGTTAATCCATTTGGTATGATTTTAAATATTTTACTTGGTGTGGTACGTATATTAAATTGATAAATTATATGTACTCTGATCCCAGTACTATCTGTACCGCGAAAGCCATAACGATAATAAAACAATCAGATAACAGTAAAGCACGAATAAAAATCATACTTGTACAGTAGTTGTGAGTGCAATATTTACGTTTCAAAATAACATTTTTTTTGGTACTAAAACGTAGGTAGATTCTCACGCACGCACGCTGATACGTGGTTGGCTGCCCCTTTTCTCATTCCCGAAAAATATCCTCTAAAATTACCCAAGATTCTTCCAATGATTGTACCATACGTTGGAAATTAACTTTAGTCAACAATTGACCACGCGCCAGGATACTTATTTCTACTACATCCTCACGCAAATCGTTAATTTTTTATGAACATTGAATCTGTAAATAAAAAAAATGAAAAGATTACTTTACCATACTTTATTAAAAAGCTACTAACAAATAAAATTCTATCAAGAACTTAAGTGACCTTCTTTGGGCGTATTGTTAGTAAAAAAGTTATACATAAAAATAAAATTTAATCATTTTCTTATTTTGTCGTAACTTCAATTCTAATTAAAAACATGAGTCTAACTATATAATTAATTATGTATAAAGAATAAATATAAAAGCTACAACTTACCTTTTGTGGGAACGCAAGAAGGATTTTTTAAAATGTCACAATTAACTGTTAATGGTGTCTTGTTTGACATCAAATAATAAACATCTACCCTCACTTGTAAAATTTTATTATTATATTCACATAAAATATAAGCACCTGAAGTGGACTCTGGGAAGACATGGGTTAAAAAGTTAAATAAATAAGTACAATTAAAAACCCCACCAACATCATATTATTTAATTTTTAATTATAAATTTGCAAGAAGCGTTAAATATGTAAATTGATTTGATTTTAATGAAGTCTCATAGATGGCGCTGTTTCAAATTTGTCTTTATACTACTAAGATTCATTAAACTGTTTCTCTGCCAAAATTACGTAAATGACGTAGTTTTTATAGTGTAAAGCTAGATAATAGCGTGGCTTACCCAAAAACAACATTTAAACATGAGTCTTTAGATTGTACGCTGTGTAATAACGGAATACCTACGTTAGAAAAATAAAGGTTCACAGCTCCTCCCCCGGAGGTGATAGCATGATAATGTGTATATAAAAGCCTCACCCGACCTGTTAGTAATAATCATGCAAAATTTGAAGTCAATCTATGCGGTACTTTTCGAGATTAGCTCGGACAAATATACAGACAAACAGACAAACAGACAAACCGACAAACAGACAAACAGACAAAAATTCTAAAAACTATGTTTTTGGCTTCTATATCGATTATTGATCATGGATTATGTATTCTTTTAAAAAAATATTCAATGTACAGTTTTGACTTTACTACGATTTTATTATATGTATAGAAGTATGGACTTGAATGGCAAGCAAAATCATCTGTTAACGGAGACAACGATGTTATGTTGTTATGTTTATGTTAAGCATACATTAAATTTAACCAGTTAATACCCTGCAGTGAGATTCAATTGATATATGAAATATTAATAATATTATAGTGTAATAAACATAACTTTTATGATATCTCGCAGATATTAGGCACGTAATGACATAGTCTCGTCACGTAATATTCTTAATCTATCCTGAACATTAACGGCCTGGTGCTAAAACATTTATAGTGACATAATATTGTTGATTCCTCGACGTTTCGGCAGGAATTCGCAATTAGAAGCAGGTAGCTAGTTGTAGTCACGCCGTCAAGTCAGTCGTAACAGTTATTGCCCGGCCCTCAGCCCTCAGCCCTCAGGCCTCAGAGCTCAATAAGTTTGCGCGTTCACTTTACGAGCGCTGTAAATGAACAGAATCCGCATCGTAATTACAGCATCTTTACAGCTTCAGGTGGCGTTACGAGCTCGGAGCTACTCCCTTCCTGAGCTGCAGCAACTGTGTAGGGGACGCATTAATTATAAAAGTAACAAGCAGTTACTACCTGTAGTCTTGCAAATTAAACTAGAAATATTTAATTTAGATGATAATTGAAACCTTTATTCCCGCTTGTGCTCCGCATACTAAAGCTACACCTAGAGCTCCAACTCCATAACGTTAAAAAAACATGAACTCTCTCCGAATCTACATACTGCGCAGTGAAAGCGAAACACATTTGATTTATCGAAGCAACCTGCAAACCTTCAACTATTATATCAACACCTTATATTTAAAAAGGAACCTTATGTCCCGTCACATGAGCCGAGAATCGCGTGCGCTTTCTTCCAAATCATGGTAAGCAGTATTTCGCCTGAATAAGTGAGTTTGGGGACCCCCGGGACAGAAGGGTCCCTCGACAATAGATTCTTTAAACAGGTCGAATGACGTCACGTTTCAATTTATTCGACAAACGATGGCTCCGCTAAAGATATCACTGAGACACGCTGATAACGAACACCTATTGCAACTCACAATATTCCTGACTTTCAATCAGGGTCGGTCATGCTGACGATCTAGATTGTTAGAGAAAGCAAATATCCAAGTCTATATTATATTTCTTATGATACTGATGATACATTTTATAGAAACTGAAAATGAAATTAAACCAAAAAATAGGGATTTTCGAATATATTCATGAATTCGTCTTTATTAAATAGGAAACAATTGAACAGGCTGGTTGTTTTCTTTCCACTACAATAAAGTTACACATTATTCGCTTAGTCAACACACTTTTTTATTAGCAATGACCGCTTTCTTGGTACAGTGATAACTGACCGAGTGAGACCCCTGTAGTAGTTCATAAAAAGTGTCCCCCTAATAAATTTCTAAAGGCTGATCTATCAACGATTTATTGTTTCAACGTTAATCTTATAAACACTTTTATGTAAAATATAAGTAGTTTGGTATATTAGTATAACAACCACATTCCGTATGTAGGTACCTAAAGCCTACATAATATATGTCTATTTTGCCATAATATATAATGTGTACAATATAATATTACGGAAGTGTGAAGTGTCGCTCCACAAACACCACGGCACACTTCCTTCCACATGACAAATCGAGTTTTAGTGCAGTGTCCACTCAGGAGAAATGCGGTAGGCTGGATTTATCGTATACATTTAACTTTTTTATCATAAGATGTATTAGAAAAGAAATATTCACCAGCTTTTGCTTTATTCAGGTGTAATAATTATGAAAACTTAGTCTCTCAAGATATAATAAAGTCTATCGTCAATTTAAATTGACTTTATGATGAATATTTTGCATTTATGGAATGCTCTACAGCTCTATCACAAGTTTTATGTAGGTATTTATCTGTTTACAAAGTACATGTTTGGATATTTTGAAGCTACTATACTACAGCTACAGGTGTCTAATACAGGGTGTAATCGTTAAGTGTGCACAGGCAATTTTTCCGTAAGTATTACAGATAACAAAAAACTTTAAACTGATATCGAACTGATATCGAATGCCTGGAAAATGCTCGGAAAATGTGTGAAAATGTCCGGAAAAAGCGTGGAAAATTCCACTTCAAATTTGCGAAGTAATTAAAGCAGAAATCCAAAAAAAGAAAATGAAAGCTGAAATCTTTCATATTAAATGTATATGGGATATTCATATTTTATACTTAATGTATGGGAGGGTTTAAAGATATTTTTTTTGATATTTCTCGATTTATTTTTAAAAATTTATTGCGGCCATTTTACTCATTAGGTTAAGTACTTTCGATATCAGTTTAAAGATTTTTGTTATCTGTAATACTTACGGAAAAATTGCCTGTGCACACTTAACGATTACACCCTGTATATGCTGTGAAGAACATCTTTAAAAACAGAATCAAAACCACAACTATACTTACGAATCAATGGCAATACGATAAATACAATATTATGTAGTATGTACAGAAATCTCGATAAATACTATTCGACGTAATGCTAAGGGCGCCGGGCGCGGTTCCGTCGCCCAGCTGCGCCCTCAGCCGCTGAGTGCGGTCCGTGTCAACACTCGATGTGACGTCACAGCTCTGCTACCTGCCTGATAAAGTGCTGTGTAACCAAGGCTCATGTACAGAAGTTTATTTTCTTTAGCACAAATAAACAGGAGTTTTCTAGGAAATATATTTATTTTATATGTTTATTTTATACACTGAATATTTTGAGTTAATTTCTCAGATTTATAATAATTTATAAAGGAAAACAATTTCTTGAAATATGGTATTTTTTATCAGCTGGTTCATTCGCTGTAAGTTATGAAGAAGATAATTTATTTGTTTCATTATTTTATACATAGTTAATGTGAACTTGTCATTTCACTATCCTTAATTCGGTAAAATTTCATGAATTACTTAAATACTTGTTAAATGTTTTCTTATTTGAGTTATTTGGATCAAAGATTAATTTTATTTTTTGTATAAAGTAAATAGCTAAAAATATTCTTATTGTCAAGTTTCGGAAACAGGGGAAACAGTACTGCTAATGCCATCTAGTGAGGGAGTGCATAGTCATAGAATGAAGTTGCATTACTTTATTTGTTGCAGAATAAAAGGTTTTCGTAAATATTTTTGTTATGTAAAATAAAAAAGGCAGACTATTCATACAAAATTATTTATTACTAGTTAACAAATTTAGTAATACTCTCTATTATGTCTACATACATTATATATATCACATTGAGCGTCGATGTTAACAGCATTATACACCATTTTATATTCAGTCACACAACAGTTAAATATTCCCTTATAAAATTAAGGAAATATACAAACAAATTTACAACCTCAATATAAATGTTATAGTAATTATTAAACCCTTTTTATACTGACTGGAATTCTCCAAAATAAGAATCAAACAAAACGCTTCCAACTAGTCTATCATAGAGCGAATTATAATTATTGAAAACTAAATACCCAAAACAGTTAAAATTATATTTTAGATTGTGTTTTTCTGTTAAATATAAACTGAAAAAATAAAATGATGGAATTATACACATTATAGATATCTAGATCCGTCGCTTAAAGGATCATCAACATATTTCTTTAAATTTAAAAAAAAATATTGTCTTAAATTGTACTGTCGTATTTGCGACACATTTAATATTTGTACAAATACTTCCACAAGTTCACAATCATTGTCACTATCAAGGTATCACTGCACCGAGGTTCCCGAGCACCTCCAAGCTCGACTCCGGCTCGTCCTCACTGCACACGTTGGAGTTCGACAAGTTGAGGGCATCGTGCTGCTCAAACCTATTTCTGTTCTGTTCTTCCTCGTCCAGCAACTCGTGGAGGTAGGTGAGGCACTGCCGCTTGAAGAGCCGCTTCTTGGAGGCGGACAGCTCCTGGTAGTCGTTGTAGATGCCCCGGAAGAACTGGAAGTAGGAGGAGTTCTCGTCGGGCGCGAAGTTGTGCGAACCGGAGCTGTCCTCGCTGGGCGCCGGGTGGTCGAAGGACAGCGCGGCCGAGTTGAGCGGGAACCACGGGTTCGCTATGAACGGCTTCACGTCCAACGAGTCGGAATTCTGCGACTCCCCGACGTCCATTTCCAGGAATGAACTCGCAAACGTTGGGTATGGAGCTGACCGCCTATATGACAAAAAATTACAATTATAATTTCAAATATTGTAATTGATTAAACATAACACAATGGAGTAATGTGGCCTATTATAGAACATAATATTCAGAGATCTCGATAAAATAATTAAAATATCACATAAATTAAAAAAAAAAATAACTAATTCAAGGCCATCTTAATCGAATATAGAACATATATTTTTAATCATTCCTTAAACTTACTACTTCTATTCATAATTGTAGAATGTTCTACGTCCCCAAACATAAAAGTAATGTGCAACTCACGTGTCGGTGGCCATGTGCTCGCGCAGGAACTCCAGGTCGTCAGCCAGGTACCACTTGGAGACCATGCGGCCCTTGCTGGTGCAGGCACCGTGCATCTCGTTGCGCAGGTGCCGCGAGTACGAGTTGCGGATGTGCGACCACTTGCGCCGAACGTCCGCTACTGTACCACCATACAAATGTTACAATCATCACCATTATCATCATAATCGTCGTCATCATCACCACCACCACCCTCATAAACATCATCAAAATCCATCACCACTACCATCATCACCATTATCGACATCTCAACTATCACCAGCTTCATCATCACAATCATCATTATATCAATCGCCTACTATTTATAAATTTGTTTTATAATATTACGTGTAGAGCGTGTAGAACAGATGGAAACATAAAAGGAATCCATTTAAATAAATTATTTAAGAATAAATTAATGTTCTTTTATCTTTTCATACTCATCAAGATTGATTATCTTACAAAGAGAGAAACATTTCAAACACATCATAAATACCTACTTACTCAGCCGAGCCTATTAAAAACATTAATTTGGTTGTATTTAACCCAACTCCTACTAACTAGTCCTCATTATCAGTTTCACTTGACATAACAATAAATATTCACAAATATTTCTAACTATAACCTTACAATATTCGCTCTAACGACTACCTAGCTGTGCCCCGACTATTTCCATTGTTATAGCAGACGTTTATAAAATTAGTAGTTAGGTGTAAATAATATTCAATTTATTCATCTATACTAATATTATAAAGAGAAAATATTTGTATGTATGTATGTATGATTTTCACGCATAAACTACTGGACCGCCTACTTACTAATTCGAAATAAATAGATTCAATAGAGTTTTTTTAATACGGCATATTATTTAAAATATTATTTTTTATTATTTAAAATTATATATATTATTATTTAAAATTGCATACATCTATCATGAATGGATTGTTTAACCAGCAAATATGTACATTGCGTGAAAATGATAAGTCCTTATCAGTAAAAATATAATTTCTTTATCTACTTGTAAGATAACAATATCGCGGCTGTTATACAACAACAGCTAAAAATAACGAATACTATTGCATTAACACAAGGCCGTCCACCCATCGCCTTATAATTTATAAAACATTAATTCGATACATTAACTTTTACAACTACGTACACGGCATTTCAAATCATAGTATAAGTTTAATAAAATACATTACATCAAACGGCAAATTAGAAATGCATTACTCTTTGCTAAGAAGTAAATTGCCCTAATTGATCCGACAATTGACTTCATTAGTTTCATATTCAATAAAATAGAGCGCCCGCAAACAGCGAACAGTGAGCGCAATGTTAGTAGCGAGTTCGCGAGGCGACAGCACAGTGTGTTGAGCCGAGAGCGTACCGGTCCACCCCATCTCGTGAGCGACCTCGTCCCACAGGCGCTTGACTTGCGTGTAGTAGCTCGCCACGGGCATGTTGTTGCGCGCGTACAGCAGCCGGCGGTCGCGCACCAGCCGGATGAGCCGCCGGTCGTCCGCCTGCCCCGAGTCCACCATGCGCCCCACCTCGCTCTTCGCCGTCGCCATCAGGTCCTCGCGCACCGCCAGCTTTTCCTTCTTGCACTTTTTCATCATCGAACTAGATTTAAGACCCCGAAACGGCGATATAAATAACGGACACGTCACGACGCACCGAGAGCGCGGCGCCAAACACGTCAACGCGCAGAGCGTCACACAGACACGCGCAGCGAGAAGCGAGCGAGCGGCCGTCCCGCTCGCACTCGTAGCGGCGCGGCGGGTGCGAGCGGGTCGGCCTGCGAAACACGTGAAAAAGCAAGAGCGCAGACGCCCTGTCCGGCAGAGGCCGCACTTTTATAAATTCCACATGGTCGGGTATCGATTCGCGCCGCTCGCTCGGAGCTCGTCCGTGCTGTGCTTTCCTAGTTTTGTTTGCTTCTAATTCCCATTAATTTCAATACGATGTATTATTAAAACGAGCACATCTTGTTTAAACAATTTACATAACTACTTTAAACGCACTGGTACAACATCAGATAATCAAATATATAATATTATGTAATATGTCTACTGTGGCCTACTTTCAATACGAATTTCAGATAGCAAGAAAATAGATAAATATAACAAAATAAGTATTATGTGTAAGGTAGACTACTTCATCAGCTTAATGACACGATTTGTTTAAATCGATTTTCTGCTTTAACTTTATATATTTATTTATTAAAATTACAAGAACCGTAGAATATAAGAATATTACTATAAATGAACCGAGAACCGACTTGTCGTTGATCAAAGACCAACGTGAAGGTCCAGATTACATTTTAATTAGAAATATTTTTATGACTCTCTCTTGATTTTGTGCTCTTTAAAAACAATACTTTCAGTAGAACAATAGACGTATAATTTTAATAAAAACAAACAAAGGGAAATAAACTGGTATTAAATATATGGTGAAGGACGTCGAGGAAAGCCTAGGGTTTAGCGGCAATTCTTTTTTACGATCTATCTCGTGCGCCGTAAAGTGTAGCAATGAGCAATGAGCCGCCTCTCGTCCCGGGCTCCGAGCCACACACCCTGGGACCCGGGCCCCGAAATTCCTACACATTCTATACGATTAAAAAGCTATTCCTAAAAATATAATCATAGTAAATAAAAGATAATTTAGTTAAGTTATAAATAATATTTTTCTTCTATTTATCGCTCGTGTTGTTCATAATTTTATGTAAAACAACTTTGAGTAAGTCGCACTCGTGATATATATAATATAATATGTAATATAAGCGATAAGACCGATCAATGTATTACGCCTCACTGCACATAATCTCTACAATATAATTAAGTTTGTAATGCTATTAAAACAGAAGATAAGTTTTGTACTTATATTGTTAAGGGTGGAAGTTAGACAAACAATGAATAAACTTTAACAATGTTATTATTGAATTAGTGTGAGGCGACCCGCAACGAGGAGCCGACAAAAGGTCTGAGCCCATTGTTGTGGCAGCGCGGCCTGTCTGGCTGTCTGTCTGCCCGTCGCCCGTCGCCTGTCGCCTGTCAGCTCGCTCTCTGCAACTAGACTTTTGTCGAAATAGGCTGAAAATAACAGCGCATTCGGTCGGCTAATAGTTGAAGGTATTCGTTGTCGGAAGTTCGAGGTTATTGTCGAGCTAGCGTTTGTAACTGCTGCCTTTCTTTGTGGTGCCATTTCATGTTCTGCTATTGTCTTTTCTTATAATATGTTTGGGAAGTTGAGTAAATGTGGGAAGTTTTTAGTAGGCTACACAAAAGTACCTCTTGCTTAATTCTATAAAAGATTCATAATGAACGACGTTAAAAGTTATTACGACTCTCGGCTATTCATTAATACACCCGATCAAATTATACAACAACTTCTAACATTACACATAAAATTATTATCTCGGAAGTTTAATCAAGAAAGGAGATATTTCATCCCACCCTCAGATTAATTGAATAGATACCTGCCGGCCGCTGAATTTTATTAATAACCATCGAAACTTCCGCATTATGGGCCTTTTATGACAGTTTTTAAAAAGCTTTTAGCTTTACAACGTTTTCCAAACTTACGCAATAAATTCGCACTCGCTGCGAGCACTAGGAGGCGAGGGGGGGTGTGGGGTGCGCAGCGGGCCGCGGGAGGGGGGCGGCAGTAAAACTGACATGATGCGATCTCAAGCGGGCGGAATGCAGGAGTCAGCTTTTTATCGTAAATTGGCATCATCTTTACGAGCCGGCGGATTGTGGAATTTGAATGGGGCGCGTAATTTCGGAAGGGGCTCTCTCTGTATAGATGAGCGGCTTAATTGCCACTTTACGGCTTAATGAGGGTCGCGGCTCGACGTGTGGCGATGTGTCGCGGAATATTAAGTAGGATCCCGCGCAGAGCACGCCATAGCCACGATTATTTTATTGCCTCAAATTTTACGCAATATTGACTATTGTCAAAACACCTTGTCTGAGCACACGTCAGTGATTAACAATGGTATGGAAATATTGAATGCAGCCACAATGCGAGCGATTTGTAGCCTCGTAACGCCCAGGCTATTTTTACCAAACATTGGCTTGCAGCCCAAGTACCTTTTAAAAGGTTCACATGGTGCGGACCCAGAGGTGATGAAATCTAAAAAAAGTGCCTTATTATTTCCGTATGAGCGTGGGATTTTTTCTGCATGTAAATGTATGTCAATGGAAGGTTTTGAGACACTAAATAACCCCAAATTCGTTATTCTTTATTTAGGCATATGGGCTTTAATGTATTGCAAAACCCGATTTCGCAAAATTCGTATTTTTGATATTATTGATTAGCGGTAGACAATATAGGGTTTATTTTATATTACAAAAAACAATGAACATAAATGTTTGGATTAATACATGTCTTCCAAAATTTTAATGACTAAAAACATATCTCACACTTACAATCTGAGAAAAAAATATCAATTTTTGAACAATATGATCATTATTTTCTGTACTTATTATTTTTAAAGGCTAGTTTATCACGTGTTTTAGGATTTCTATCAGAAGAAATCCACTTACAACAGATGACAGAAGCAAAAATTAACAAGTTTCTAAATTGGACCCAAAAACACTATATAATAGCAACCCATATACCTTTTAAAATCAGAATGATAGTAGGTAAATTGATATATTTCTATAGAACTTTTAAATACTTAATTTTGCAAATAAGAGTTGGTTTTTAATAAAAAAACTATTATTTTCAGATTCTTCAGAACTGGAAGAGCTTTCTTGGTTTTGGTTTATGTTGTAATCCTCATCTCCAAATAGTTCATACTTTTCTATATCTGACTGATTTAAGCTTCATCTATTTGCTCCAAATTTGCTCATCTCTCATTGGGTTACCTGAAAAGGATAGGTACTAAAAGATTCTGTAACAGACTAAATACTTTACTTTATATTATGAAGGAGAAAACGGTCTAAATCATAAGTTGCAAAGGCAAATCAAATTGATTAGTGGTTTATTCCCTTATACCTTTTAAAATCCAATAATATGTTAATACTCTTATACCTTCTAAAAGGTATCCAGATTTTACGAGGTTATTTTACACGTATATTCTTTATTTTCGCGTAAATCAAAATGTAATTATAATATTTACTTATTTGTCAACAAGCAGAGTAAGATACTCTCAGTTAAAAACCTAAGATTGCATCAATAATCATGGATTGAACTTACCACGTCCTCTAGTCAGTAGAGATGGCCAGACTTTTCGCCGGAAATTACATATATTTTATTTTTCTATTGGCACTATTGCTTAACCATAGACAAAAACATACTTTCCAGTAGCCGGATAAAAAACAGTAATTAGATTTGGCGTGTTACGGCGTTTTCAAATCAGATACTGTCAGATACCTTTAAAAAGGTACCGTGGGCGTTTATGTCATAAAGTTGGATAACAGCTTGGGCCGGTACCACTATCGAGCTGCATGCCTTTTAATAGGTATCTGGGCGTTACGAGGGTAGAGCAAAGCGCACATTGTTGTTATTACTGCTATTAACTATAGACGCGGCACCTTTTGCTCACATCTCTTTAGCAGGCAACTCCCCAAGTTCGTTACATTTGGATTAACACATCTGCTCGTTCCGCATCCACTTAGCAAATTCAATAATTCACCAAATATTTGCGACTCTATTCAAATTACAAAACGAATTAATAAGTCATTTCCTCTTACAAAATGTTTAAGGTACTGTAAATATAATTATTGTAACAGCATTTCACAGTAATTATACAAGTACCAGCTGTAAGGTATGGTCAGGGTTGCCAACTACCTATTTTTGTATAGGAAACAGCAAGTAAAGTACATACATATATTACCTATATTTAAAGTGGTTAGCCCATATCAGAATCTTATGTTTTCACGTTAAGATAATAATTCGTCTCTTAAATTGTTAAAGTAATTGTAATATCTTGAACACCTACATAAGATGCAGATTAGTGATTACAGGTTGATTACGATTTAACTCAAGAACTATAGACCGATTTATTAAATAGTTTAACCATTAACTTAATACTTTACTCAAACTTTACTAGTAATAGTGTAAAGTGTCAACCGGGCAAGTAAACGCGAAAAGCATTGAACATACATATTTATAATTAAAGCAAAACACACGGGAATTGCTCGACACAGACTTACTTTGATTCAACTTATATACACTCACGTAAGTATAACTTATATAATAACTTATATACATTTTTACCTGTGGTCTCGTGCTTATACCTACATAGTAGTATTCTAGGAATTTCAATGCACACTATATAATGACTATTTCATGTATTTTAAGGCAGCCCTACCTGCACCTTCCTGCCGCCGCCGCTGCCGCAGTTGCGGCCAGCTCGCGCTCAGCCGTATCCTCCACCAGGGCTCCACGCATAGCTGCTGCCGTAATCCGCTTTCAGACTGTCACGTGACACGCTGCAAGCTTTGACATTTGATACTTGCGGTTATACGGGTGTCGAGACAGTTAACAAAAACTTCTAGAATAAACCGCTTATTTACGTTAGAAAACAGTAATCTAGGTATAACTTTTAGGGATATAAATTTGTACTGAGGCTCTTACCCAAAATATTTCGAGTAAAATGCAATTCGAAAAGAAACGGTAAAAAATTCCAGAGTTTTTTAAAACACGAACCGAATGTTTCGTATTTCACTTAGTTTTCACTCGTAGGTAGTTATGTAAATAGTTTTAAACCATGTAGAGCTTTCAACTATTTTTTATGACCTTGAATAGAATAATAATTAGAGTATTGTTAAAAAAACCTCTTTAACATAAAGGATTAATATCTGTCTCAACATAATTGTGAAGCTATTTCTTTCGAAACGTATAATATCTATATTCTTCCCATTTAGCGAATGCTCCATGATTTGTGCTTATAAATACAGAAAACCTTATAAAAAAACAAAATGTCACGACACCCTTGACAAATGATCTCCATTGAATGGTTCCCTTTAACATTGTTAACTCATCCAAAACTCAAATTCGAGAAAACTCTACAATTGAACTGTTCCATTGCCAACTTTGTTCTAATTGTAATAGGGTCAATGTATAGAAAAGCAGCAATGTAAACTGTATGAGAGGCTGTATCGCATCTGGATGGAGGTTGTTCGCGATACCCTGACAGGTGGAGCCAGCTCTGAGTAATTGATGGACTGCCTTATGAAAGAGTTGTTCCGGAGTGTGCTGACGTCACGCGTGACAAACGATACAACACACGGCCCCAGTTATTACTTTAATAACCTTCCTTAACAAATGTGGAACTTTGGGAGCCTGTGAGGATATTAAGAAAACGTCTGTTACACGTTAGTCAATCATCCAGTCACGAACGAAACGATGATAACCATAACAGACATAATAAGATAATTATATCCATATTAAGATAAGTACATATTTTAACAATAATTTTTCACAGGTTGATATTATAGACAATATTTTGTATATAATTTGTTATTTTTAATTTATTTAAGCCAGCAGCCTCGTTTGTAGAGTCCCAGCTCCCGATTAAAATAAAACTAGGACTTATATTATGCTAATACAGACTATAATATTATTTCATCGAATTATACAATATGTATGCATATTCAGTTATGCAGGCTTTTAAAGATTTAATTTGAAAAATAGGATTTACAAAAAGTTCGAAACAAATTTATTTCCGGAATTTAAAAGTCATGTCTAGGTTTAAATATAAACCAACTCAACAATTTACTGTACCGATATTATCAGCTATCTCTGTAATTAGTTTTTATCGCGCATTGACCCCGCTCTGAACTTACACTAAAAATTGCATGAGAACTAAAAATATCAGCTATTTGGTCTTGCAACTAAACGGTGCACTCTGGTTTTAACATTCCGATTCCATACATTTAACTTTATAAAATGAATAACACAAGCATTTCTGAAAGCAGCATGAATTTATTACAGCATATTGCACTGAATCAAACACCCTTTTAAAATTGTGTAAAACGTAAAAATTGTGAGCATTCCGGAAGCAGCGAGCGGAGCCAGGAACACGAGCTAGATTTATTGCGCCATTAGTGTTGCATTTGTGACTTTTTGTGTCCCTGTCCAAATAAGTAAATGTGAAAATATATTCAGCACAATATACCTCTACCGAGGTATATTCGGCGATTTAGAAACTTAAGTTTTACATTAAGAACTTGTAAAGGATATGTTCCATTTGTTAACATTTTTTATTGTATTACATTGTCTCTATTAAAATGTGTCAAATATGTATTCCTCATAATTAAAAATTATTTAGGCAACAAAAAAATTTCATTGGGAATTTGGGATGCACGAACGACGAATAATCATTCCTAAAAATTATATTTTATTTATTTCATAAGAATTATTAATTTCTTAAAATAAACTTAACTGTTTATTATTTTTATACTCGTTATCATAAAAATTTTATACCGGAATTACTCTTACATAAATAGGTACAATACGATCCCGTGGGCCGTGGGCGACGGCCGACGGGGGCCGGCCGCCGGCTCGAGTTTACAAAATATTCTCATCTCAATATTTAACAAAGACGGTATTTGGTTAATAACCATCAACAAAAACCGTTTTGAGGGTACACAAAGCGGAATACTTGACTCGAACTTATTACACTAACACACATTTCTATTTGCGTCCTTGGGTGTGTGCTTCTGAAAAAACCTTACAAGAGCCGTGGCGGCACGTTTCCGCGAAACACGCACACAGACCCAAAAACATATGTTTCCTTCGACAGAAAACAGCTGTTCCATTCCGAGAAGTAACGGCTCTGGGCTATTTCCGAAGCAATAAGGGCTAGATTAGTGCGCCGGGAGACATCTGCGATCAGCTGATCCGCCGTAAACAGGATGCCATCGTGCCACGTCACGCCGCTCCAAGATTTATCCGTCCGTACCTGAACCCTCGCTTTCGAACCGAGCAGGTACCCGGTTATAAATAAATCGCTAGTGATTATGGCCGTAAAATGGCTCCCTAGCAACGGGTGGTCAGAACGAACGCATAATCGTTATCAGCATTATAATTATCATTTATTGCTTTTAAATGAAAGTCTTTCGTTCCCGTGTTCAGTTCAACGACAGCTGATTATTATCAGCTTTATCACGAACAGCTGATTTGACATTCAGCTGATAATGGTACCTACATAAATACTTTGGCAAAAGAATTGAATGTAATGAAATGCCATTTCATCAATATTCAAATTTGCCGCGATTCGTGCGTTCACGTTATCTGTGGCACGGATTGACGTAGCGGTAAGAAAAAATGGCGAGAAAGGATTAAAGTATTGTGTGCTGGTGTGCAACGCAATTTATAATAAAACTGAAAGATAGAAGGGATATAATTGGGGATTTATTATATGTGGACTTTAAATGTCGTTTCTTTTAATTTACAGGTGAGATTACATATGTTAAGTTGTTGTAGTAACAAACTATTTGTATGTTAAACTATTGTGAAAACTATTAAAATAAAACTTTTAATTTACAGAGAAACAAATTGGTTTCCTTGAAAATCCTCAATAATATATCTTATATATAATCTTATATATATCTTATAAATAAATCCATACTAATATTATAAATGCGAAAGTAACTCTGTCTGTCTGTCTGTTACTCAATCACGCCTAAACTACTGAACCAATTTTCATGAAATTTGGTATGGAGATATTTTGATACCCGAGAAAGGACATAGGCTACTTTTTATCCCGGGAATGACGCAATTCAGGAAATCCCACGGGAACAGGAACTATGCGGGTTTTTCTTTGACTGCGCGGGCGAAGCCGCGGGCGGAAAACCTAGTGTGCTATAAACCAATATTTTTACAACGGACATTTTTTTTAATAAATATTAAATACATATTTTAGTAACAATAAAATTTATTCATGTAAATGGGTTTACGTCACCTCAATAAATAAAGGAAAACCCACTAGTTTTATTACAGAATAATAGACGTAGTATATATCTGTCAACTGTGATAATAGCAAAGCACTTTAGATTCTCTTCATAAAATTTTATCCATTGGAAGAAAATGTAAAACTAAACCCGAATTAGATATCACTAAAATGTTTATAAAATATGATAGAACTGTTTAATTTATGCTTAGAATTATCGAAACTTGATGTTATGTGTGTATCGCATACTTTATAAATTTTGTAACTTATGACAGTAATTTTATATGTTCACTAAAAAATGAGTGTTATTAATTATTATTTTCAGCATTTGGCACATGTGAGCCACCAAAATATATACGCATAGCTCTACAAAATAATGGGATTGTAACGAAGTATAGACGTTTATAGATAAGAGGGTTGTAATTAGAGATGCACCGAATATTCGGTTCCTATCCGGTATCCGGCTTATCCGGCCCTTTTTTACTATCCGGCCGGATACCGGATGGTAATGTACTATCAGGCCGGATACCGGATAGTAAAATTGGTAGATTTTATAAATAGAATCGAAATAAAGACAGTTGTAATTGAAGCTTTTTATTATTTTTAACGAATTTTTTTTTCACTGACACGATAAAAGTGTCTCTACCAAGAACTGTGACCGCGCGAACGTTCACTACGAAACAAGTCAAAACCTGCACTGCACAGGCGGCGTGCCGGTGCGCGACACGCACCTACGAAACTCAAAATGCCGTCGGCCGAATATTCGGCGGCCGGATACCGAACATTCGGCTGGTAGTCAGGCCGAACATCCGGTATCCGGTATCCGGCCAAACAACTATTCGTTGCATCTCTAGTTGTAATGCTCAGTGGAGACCCGTGTCATCGGGACATGGGGCTTGGGGCAGATGCAGTTCAATTTTGGAACACTATTAATTTATTTTATTGTCTGTACATGTAGGAAATGGATACTCTCTGCCCTACCATAAAAGTTAAATTGAACTGCACACATCATTTTAAAATACAAATATGTAAAAATGGTAAAGGCATGAAATAAAACAACTCATATCAATTAATGTTTTTTATTTATTTTGCCTCCAGGAGATCTCGTTACAATCGTTTAGTATAAACATCACAATTCACATAACCCCTATTAACTTATTCTCAGTCAAATTGTCTTACAATTATTTCACTCATAGCTTTGATTCGATCAACAAACAAACAGACGAGCACACTCACGAGGTGACGAGGACCTTCTGGTAGGTCTCTCATCTCTGCATATCGCTTATAATAAAACTTGGAATTTTTGTCGGAATATCCCGCCAAGACTACGATTATCTCGACTTATTTACTACTTACCCTTGTAAAAAAATGTAGTTTTAAGATATTTGGCGGTGATTCAAACACTTAAATAGTGGTACATTATAATTACCCTGGTGAGTCTTATAGCAATTAATCCTAACACGTTATGATTGATACGATGTAAATATGGACAAACTCTGTTCTCTTTTACCTAATTATACGATAATTTTGATATTGGATTCACACTAAGTATTCAATTTACGACTAACAATATAGTTTTCACTTTTCATATAGGGTACCTAAGCGCTAATCAGAGAGTAGCTAGAGGTATTTCAGTTTGACAGTGTAATTGCAACCGTTAAAAATACCACGACAAGCGTGTAAACAAACTAAATTAGGTACTATATACATAAATTATAAAGTAGTAATACGAGCGATCGATTGCTTTAGTCAATATTACAATAATTACAATGGAAATTATAAACAATGACTAACGATTACCGCCTACTTACGAACACTTACATTACTCAAAACATTTACATATTAACAACTACATAGTCTGCTTTCAAAATTGGACGTGTCTTATTAATACGTAACTAAACTCGCTGCAAGCTTCGAGAAACCGGATCTCCGAGCTGATATGCGATCCCTTTTGTATTGTAATACTGTCGTTACATTCGTCTGAACAACTTGCACATCTTTGGTAGCTTGACTCCAACACTCCATAAACATCTGAGCGTCTACTGTCTCTGAGCAAATGAAATATATCAAGGAAAGTATGAATTAAATTAAGCATTAAGAAATTATAATCGAACTGCACGTCGGGTGCTTACATAATAAACTGAAGTACACCAGCACAAAAACAACAATACAAAATTGTTTATTCTTATTCTATTTTCACGCCTAACGATATATT
The DNA here is from genome assembly GCF_905220415.1 of Colias croceus. Classification (NCBI taxonomy): domain Eukaryota; kingdom Metazoa; phylum Arthropoda; class Insecta; order Lepidoptera; family Pieridae; genus Colias; species Colias croceus. The sequence continues at coordinate 127,446 of NC_059551.1, read as the reverse complement.
CATTTATTATAACAGCACGAACGGTTTCATCTCCTCTTCCTCCTCGTCGCCCCCCTCCCCCTCGCCCCCCTCGCCCCCCTCGCCCGCCTCGCCCTCGCTGCTGGACGAGCTGCCCGCGCCGCGCGCCCACAGCATCGCGTAGTTCTGCTGCTCCGCGATCAGCCCCTCCTCCGCCTCGATCACGGCGTTGAACAGCGCCTTCTTGATCTTGATCTGCGTCGGGTACGGGAAGCGCTTGGTGGACTGGCACATGCTGTTGAAGAAGATGTCGAGCGGGTCGGGCAGGCCGGGCGCGTCGCGCTTGCGCTCGTAGGGCGCGGGCGGGTCGGCGGGCCGCTTGCTGCGCGCGCACGGGTAGGCCGGCTGGCGGGCGGCCGGCGACGGCGCGCGCTTGCGCTTGGGCTCGGAGCCGGGCTCGGACTCGGACTCGTCGCTGGAGTGCGACACGCCGTTGGCGGCGGGCGCGGGCGGCTGCGGGTCGGCGGCCTTCTTGCGCGCGTTCATGTGCGGCTGCAGGAACTGCATCGGCCCCATGTACTTCCACGCGTAGTTCTTCTTGGTGGCGTTGTGCGGGTCCTTGGCCAGCATGTCGTTCTGCCGCTTCAGCGCGTCGCGGTAGCTGTCGCGCAGCTTCTTCCACTTCAGCTTCACTTCTTTCACTGCAAATGTTACGTATCGTTTACTACTTGCCCCTGAAGTAACGATTTATAGTTTTTTTATAAAAAAAGTGTGTACTTATGTACACGCGTTAGAAGTTATACTCCTTTGGCGTATGGAAAAAATACTAGAATATACAACTTGAACATAGTTATCAATTTTCATTCCACCTAGAACTAACTTCATGCTGTTTAATTTAGGTGTCGGTGTGCGCGCGCATCGTAAAAATTCACTCTCATCATTTTTCTCCATTGCGCCAAAAGAAGTATAACTTCAATAATGCATATCAGTTGAATATATTTAATAGATTTACAACAACAAACTGTACAAACTGTATCTATTGACATACATATTTGAATACCTACCTACTTAAAATAAATAACGTTATCTTTTACTAGCTGTGCCGCGCGGTTTCACCCGCATTGCTCCGCTCCTGTTGGTCTTAGCGTGGTTATAATATTATATAAGCCTACCTTCCTCGATAAATGGGCTATCTAACACCGAAAGAACCAGTAGTTCCTGAGATAAGCGCATTCAAACAAACAAACAAACAAACTCTTCAGCTTTATAATATTAAGTATCTAGATGTTAGTCCATCTATCACCAAGTTTGTGGGGTCGCCCCCCTTGTCCCACGGCTGCCATCTTGAAAATAGCGGTTGAAATGGTTTTTACGATATATCTCTTAAACTATTTATCTGATAAAAAAAATTGTTCACATTATTTGTTGCAAATTAAATCCTCTACAACTTTGGTTCAGTAACTTTTTCTTGTAGAACTATAATTAAAAAAGTTATAAGCGAAAATGTTCAGAAATTAGAGGTACATATTTATATTTTTCAATAAAACTTTTTTTTTTATCATTTTACGAAGAAATGATATCAGACCATTTTTGTGGATTGTTTTTCGAGCAACAACTTTTAAGTTTTACATACAACATTTTTTTATTAAGTCAATAGCTAAGGTTTTACAGCGCTCTGAAATGAGTACTTGACCTTGAATAAAACTTTTTCCATGAATTGCAATGACCACACCCAGCTTTACTGATTTTCAGATTGTTGGGAATTTTTGTTGTGCTTCTCTTATAATTTGGTTTAATTTGACTGGATTATTAGGGAAACAGATGTACGGAGGAAATGTACTTTTATTTATGAGAACGAAAAAATTAGGTACATTGACATGGTTTAGAGTTTAGACCAGTTTAGACCAATCAGCACGCTAGCTGCGGTCGTTGCATGTTCAATGACAGTTAATACATAATTTGAATTTTGTCGGTTTGCTTTGGACAGGTTTTAAACCATCGCAAACTATGCGTTACAAAATATTAAAATAATAGTGTAAATTGTTTGTTTTGGCAAAACTCGATTTCTATATTAGGTACGTAATTATTATTGTTCATTAATATTATTAATTATGCATTCAAGTAATATCTACATATTATTTTTAAATAAAGGAAGTTATTTCTATTTCTGCACAGTAAATTACCAGTAAATGGTATAATCTATGTCCGGTGAATAGTATGAAAAAAAAAAATTATTACGTCATAACGCATACAGTTAAATCCAAAATTCGAGGCAATCATAAAGACATAAAACCTGTGATAAAACTATGCAACATGATATTGTTCGGCGTTCGCATTTCCGTTACCGGTATAGATTATGGAATAATAAGTTACGTATTGAGTGTGGTCGCCGCGCGCGGGCGACGGCGGGCGCGGTGAGGGACGCGGGGCGGGCGGGGTGTGCGGTGCGGGGCGCGGGGCGGGGCGGGCGCCCGGCCGCGCGGCCCAGCCGGCGACGCGACGCTTACCTGACGACAAGTCGGTCTCCTTCATCACCTCCGTCCACGCGGCGTCCTTCAGCTCCTGGTCGCGGTACTCGATGGCCGTGGTGTTCCACAGGCACGGGTACTTGCGCACGGTCTCGATGAAGTGCTCCATCTCCATGGCTAGCGGTGCGGTGGCGTCGCTGGCGGCCGGTGAGCGGTGAGCGCGGGCTCCGGGCGCGGACTGCGCGGCGTTGCCGGGCCGCGCGGGCCCGAGCGGCGCCCCGACCCGCACGGCCCGCGCCGCCGACCGCCGCCGCCGCGCCCGCCGCGCAACCACGCCGCGCTCCTCTACTAGATACTAAATCATTACATTATATTATTATTAGTTATTACACAACATAAATTGCGTTTAATTACATTTACCAGCTCAGCTTTTGAATAAAAACAAAACAAAACGAATAAAAAAAAGTATTGATTTGTATTCATTTTTATTGATATATTATATCCAATTACTTACATCATTTGCACCCCTTGATCCACACCTATATTATGTGTAGGTATACAATATAATATACATAGCAGGACCACTACTACATACATCTTATCAATTGAAAAGTATTTATTACACAGAACATCGGTAATCGGTAGACGGTAGGTATACCTACTCGATGGATAATAATAATATTATAAAAGCATCATAATATTTTCCCTTGAACCCCAGCAATTCATCTTTATCCTTGACCTGTCAATAAAATATATAATATGGAATACCTCGACATAGTTAATCCATTATCATCAATTATGATTAATGGCGATAGGTAGTAAAGACATAACATTCGTATCACGCAGGCCGTAGCTAACAACTACAAGTTACGTATAACAAATTAGTTAACGTTGTTTGTCTGCAAGCCAGCTTCCACACATAGATTCATTCCAGCAAAATACTAACAAAATAAATTTAGCATCTTTCATCACGACTGTAGGTATTACCTACTTTAATTGATAGGTAGTGTTCGACTGTAATTTATACTTAGTTGAGCAAGTTTTCAGAAAGGACTGTTATCAGTAAGGACTCGACAAACTTTATCCATCATCGCACGCAAATCGCACGGGTTGTTCAGATATTTATTATGCGAGGTAAGTTAAGTTTTAATTAAAAAAAATAATAAACACAATATCAGCAATCAGGTATACAATTAACTCATATACTTACAGTATATGAGTACAATTAACTCATATATTTAGGCTAAAAATATGTACATACGAGTGGGTCACTATCTGAGCTTATTTCACTCCATATCAATAATTACCATGGGAGTGGGACAGCGCAAGTTGATTCAAAATCTGTTCAGGTTTCTGTTCATAATAGTTATCTAGAAGTTAGAACAGTAGAGAAGATATCAGTTTAAAATGATAATACTGTTATCAGTTGGTCTACGTTAACACTGAAGGTCTAAAGCCCGATCTGAAATAATATACCTAGCATGTTTTGAAAAAAAAGTTTGGAATTCTTACAAAGTAACGTAAAATCGAAAGTTACACATTAGCACAGGAGTCGGGAAATATCACTCCCACCGGCCAGAACCCAAGTTAAAAATATCGTAAAAATCCATATACAAACCATTTAACTTATAATGCTCCTAACTATATTGTCTTTTAATAAATAATAATTATATTACCAACAAGTACAGTAATATAAAAGAAGGTAAGAGGAAATGACTCAGCTTGTGCTACTTACGTGTGACCACACTGTTACCACCGGCCACCATGCCGGTCTGCCGCGGCCGGCACAAGTTACAACTTACAATTATTAAATGCAATATTATCTACATATTTAAAATTATATTTCTGTCTAAGCTGTCTATAAAAATGATATTAGATCACTAGATACATACAGGAGATACTAAACCGAAGTTAACTTGTCATAGAAATAATCTACGTTACCTGATAAAGATACCTATAGAATTATAGATGGTCTCTATTATCAAAATAATTAATAAATTCGTCGAATTTTTGTGTCAAAAGGTAACAAATAAACAGAAACACCTTTTCTCTAATCTAATTGAATCTATTAACACATAGATTACGGTAACATCAATTTTGTCATCTAATCATAATGATACGTATACACTATACACAATGCTCTCTGCATTGGTATAAGTAGATCGCATTACAGAGATTATCCCTGTCTCCAATTACATAACAATATCATTGTACTTTACATAATAGTCCTGGAAGTTACTTTTAATTTGAACATAGGTATTATTGTTATAGAAAACTGTTGATAATATTAGGGATCATTATGAAAAAACTATCCTCCTTTCGCCAGAATTACATCATAATCGAATTTAATCTATCTGTGCTCTACATTTCAACATATTGTGTTTCAACAGCTTATATACCATTTCGCGATAGCTAAAATTTAATTAATTCTTTAATTTCTAAATAACAATTTTTCAATAACATGCTTAAAAATCTTTCAAACAACTAAAATCTTCAGGTTTATAGGTAATATAAGTATAAAATGAAATAGGTAGGTTTATTTTAGTTACATAATACATATTTTCCTGTTCCCTAATATTACAATACGATGTAATGTAAAATGATATAATCCGTGAATGGATATAATAGAAATCTAAATAACAAGGTGGATATAATTTTATTTACTTACGAATAGTGTGAGAATAAAATGCAAATTATAAAACGCCTGTCAGAGCTTTCATAGCAAAGCTCCCGTAGCTAAATTCCCACACGAACAAATGCTCTGAAGGGATGATCATAATATCTAATATTATTATTCTTTCCACTTTTATTATAGAAAATTATTTCACTTTACCTTCTATTATTAGTTAAACTATTCATATTTCATGACGTATTAAATCTAATATGAAACAGAATGCTGAACATCTATAACTATTCATAATAATAATAATATTAACTATGTACATTGTACAAGCTTATATTTTATTGGACTTCCCTCAAGCCGAACTCGTTATTTTGTAGATATGAATATTTTGTTGGGTTGAGACCTTTGAAAACCTTTGACCACATCCAAGATCCTTTTCAATTTTAATTGTCAATAATTATAAAGAAATATTTTAAATTCTTTTGAAAGACAAGCAAATTATGAAGAGAATATTTAACTAAATATTATAATATTTGGACAGTTAAAGCCGCATTTCATAAGGACGGATAATGTTTACAATAAAAACCCTGAATTTTAATAATTAGCAAAATTATGATAAACCATGCGTACTCTCTTTTCCTTGCGTACACTCTTTTCCTTGGCCTTACTCAAATTGCTAGATGTTCTTACAGCACAGTGTAGAGCTTACGAGCCGGCGTATTGCGGCGGAGTGCTCCGTACAGGCGCTCGGGATTAGCTTCGTTAACATTCCCGGCACATTCGGCGCAATCTCGGGACACTAGTGTCGCCCTCCGGCCTCGACCTCCTCTCTCATTCATTATTCAGGGTTCGCCTGTTGGGCTACACGTTTCTTGTTCTCGCCAAAACAAACAAAAAACATGAATAAATTAGAAATAACAACTCATACATGAATCAAACTCAACAGATATAATTAAACTACAGTCAAGCATATCGTACAGTAACAGAATTTCTGGTTCACAAAAAGAAATGCACGTTTATTTGCAAGGCAAAAGCGTCGCAATGAAAATAAAAATGGCTTCCACAATGCGAGAGCGGCACTGAAAATATAATTTAAGCGTTGCAGCTCAAAGTGAGGCCGCGGGCAAAAATATAGCAAATAGAGATCCGCTCTCCACTCGGGAAGTTTCATTTCCGACGCAGGACTTGTGTACGAAATATGGGAATCTTTTATGGAGCCAGTTTCGTGCAGTTGCAGCGTGTAGCCATTGACTTTTACCGAACATTGTGATAAAATATTATGTACTAGGTACCTAGTCATATAGCCTCTAAAAGTTGTTATTTTTAAGATTAAGAAATATACCACCAAATCTTAGACTAAGCATAGCTCACGAGTATTATAAATTTATAACGCCTCTAAAATAACGATGTGGGATAATGATTCGATCGTAAACAGTTGAGCATATCCGCGTGTTTGCGCAGCAAAGTGATGACTGAATATTATATTTGCTCAAGGATCGTTTGAGGGCTCGACGGATCCCTCGCAATTATCCACCAGTACAAACACACAGACACGACAAACATCACCCGTAGCAAGGGGCCAAAGCACTAAAGTAGATGATATAGTGCACTGGGGTAATCGCAATTCGCAAACTTGAGATATTTTCCAATCGCGATTTCACTCAAGTGGATTTAAAGGGCTGAAGCCTTTCACGTTGGGCGAGTCGTTACCACAAATATATTACCTATGCGTTAGTGGGAAAAGCAAATATAGTTATGCGTTTGTGAAATATAAATTCGTTTGTTTTAGTAGGCTGCTAATCCGTGGCTGCGGTCGCGGCAGGCGGTTTGTTCGACTGAGGTTAATCAGAGAATACTTACTCATGTTTTTCATTTATTCACATGTTACATGTTATATACAATAAAGAATGTTGATATTTCTGTTTCCTCCCATACCGATAAGAAAACACAGTAACAAGCCTTATTTTTCATAGTAGGATGTTAGTGGGTACCGGCATTAATGGTTTACGAGTACCTACATTTACCAGAAAAAGTGTAATTATCAGTACTTTTACATAATAAATGAGTGTTTAACTATGTCCTCTGTGAGCCACCTCGGGTGATCAACCAGAGTGAGTAAACACTGAGGCTGTGACGTCACCACTCGCACCCCTTCAATAATTACTGGTCGCACTATTTGCTCCGGTATTCATCGCCGAATTAATTAAACTTCAGATAAAGTTCCCGAAATTGTGTTTGTTTTCGTTATTTCATTTTACATTTATTTGTATTAATTAATTTAAAATAAACTAGAAAATCGATCTACTATGACACAGATGATGAAAAGAGACCGAACTCATAAAAATCTTTTAAGAAAATATATAAATTTCTCTTCATCAAAAAAACGGTTATTGTTGCATATTTTAATTGATTAAGAAGTAAAGCGTTCATTGTAACAAAAGTTGCTGAATTATCATGGCACTAGCTGCTCCACTACCTAGCTATATCAACATACATTTTCTATGTAGGTACTTTTAAAATCTGATCTTTCGAATAATTATTTGCAGCAAGATAAGCTCCAATGGTTGTATTAAGTTACAGTCATCCAGAAAGACAATACGTGCCCAAATCTCAAACGGTGTCGTGTCCACATCCGCCTGCAGCTCTCACTCACCACACCCTGGGAGCAGGCCCTTCACCAGCATACGGCATACCGCAACATCCGATGTGTCTGGTTACTACTTACTTACTTTGTATGCAAACTATTTTATTTCATACATTATAGGTAGGTATAGGGTATACCTACTATGCGTTCGATAACATGAGCTAGGTATTTGCGGAACGACGTGAACTATAATTTGGGAGACTGTTAAATTCTAGGTTATTAAATCTAGGTATACTCTCATATCGCCAAAAGTTTACATAGATTTGTTATTTGCATTTAATTGTTACATAAAGAATTCTTACCTACTAAAATTGTAGAATATAATACTTTGTGTATGTTACACCAAATAAATATTGCACGCCTCATAAGCGAAGCGTTGAGGTGGGTACCTACTACTGTCACTTCGCGCAAAACATCTGATTTTTTCAAACTTAAAATGTCTTTATGTATCATACATTGCACTTGTAAGATAATACATACACACACATATTAAGAAAAAACACTATTTTTAACATTCATGATATTTTTGATGTCATTTTTGTTATTTAAACTAGTTAAAAAACAGTTTAAAAAAGTTCTGTCTTGGACGTCCGTGTGTCTGTATGTGCGGAGGATTTTCTTGTTAACACGATAGCGACCGAAATACTTAACTAATTGAGTCTTTTTTTTTCTCTTACGCTTATGTATGCTCAGGAATAGAACCCTTTCATTTTTCAGGGTCTGATTCGATGTGGTTTAATTGTTATTAAATAAACAAAAAAAAATATCGACTGTTCTCCATAATTTTAGTATATCTATATATATTCTTTATTTACACCATATACATAAATATCTACATACTTATATTATATACACCTTTATAAATAATCAATTTTATTGTAAAGGATGAGATTATGAGGCGTGCACTTTTGGATTTTCCAAACTTTTGTTTTTTCAAATTTCTCTTATTTCTAAAATAAAAAGAAGAAGCCAGTTATGAATTATAGTAGTACCTATCAATAATAATTTACATCATGTCTAATTGCGACAGTTCCTTTTGTACCATAAACATTGATTCCTCATACGTTGTTCTCATGACGACTGATCTGATGGGGGTGATCTATGAGTCACGGTCAATTGGAACATCAAGGGAGGAACATCATCATGTGTTGGGAGGTACACAGTAAGCAAACGGTCACGGGTCAACAGTATCGCGTGTCTGTTTGGTCAGCGGCTCATCCATCACAGGAGGACCACATCTCTGTTACCGCCGATGCAATTTTACACTATTAGAAATGTATAAGGATTATGGGGTCTCATTTAGAAATTAGAAGTGTTTACAATTTATTTATAGTGTGACGTGTGTTATCGATATTGGTATCATAAAGCTTTGTGCTTAGATTACTATCAGTTAGAGTCAATAGTTATCACATATTGATATAAGCCATAAGGCATCTACTTTGTATTTAATTAACTTAAAACTTCACGACAGTAGAGTGGATATAGAGATTCTATAATATGATTATTTCGGCAAAGCTTGCTGTTTGTACATGGATAAAGAAAATCCGTAAAAGCTATATGTGTTCTAAACACAAGTATCCTCCAGATACCATAACAAACAGTTCGCCGGAGCGCTTGGCCGCCCCCTGCCGCGCGCCGCGCACTTGATGTCGACTCTACTGTCCCTATCTGAAACAGATCTTGTTTCATTTAAATCCCCGTCGTTCAACATCAAACTAATTAGTTACACGAAACAATCAATTGTAGTTCCAATTTGAATGCTAAGTTATTATATTTAATCGCACAGTGATTAATTACAATAGGATGTAGGCTTAGATCAGATGTAGGCGATGCATAAACCTACGCAATCATTTTAATAAACTTGTCTCAGTACCGACAATATTCAATATTGTTAGGTACTTTTGTGACAATTGCCTGATAAGAAAGAAAGAAAAGAAAGAAAAAAAGCTTTATTGCCAACAAAAACTTAGACTATCCTATCTTAAAAGTAAACACATATTAGGCAATCGGAACAGACTCAGCCATGCTGTGGGCTAACACCAGAACAGCGCTGATTTTCAGTCTGCCCGCGTATTTCACGAGGTCCTACCTTTATATAAATACTAATAATAAAATTACATTTAAAACTGTTCCTATCAATATAAATAAAAATTTATAAATACATCTACATATTGTGTACAATATGCATATATAAATATTATAAAATAAACAATATTAATATACTTACATAGATATTTAAATAATTCAGATAGATAAGTGGGCACATAATGGGCACATATTATATGTATTATGTATAGTGTTGCCCAAATTCAGTCTTGGGTCTACTCTTATAAATAACCTTTTGTAGTTATCTACCGACTATGTAAGTTTTATTTGTATATCTACAAAAGTATGTAATTTGAAATTTCTTGTTACTGAAGTGTATCCCAGACTCAGAGGAACAAACCGCTTTCGAAGATCTCATGGCCGTCTCACGAGACACGCCTACCCAGATGATTTCTGAGCCAATTTAAGTGTTCAAATTAAATCAAATTTTAACCTATTTCTTTGGGAAATATTTGATAAGAGGGCTTATTGGAGGGTTGATCTAATTTTAACTATATTGAGAAGGTGTTATTAGTCTACTTAAAGCAAATCGAAAAGGTCTATTGCGTATCATGTTGCATAAAATTTCAGTTTTCAATTATATTCGTCAAATAAACGACACGAATTCCACGAGCTTTCAATTGAAGTTAGATATTATTCGGATTATCAATTTTGGATAGTCTCATAAATGGAAAATGCATTTCGTGCATAAGCCGGCTCTACGGAGCACTCGTGTCCCCGGGCGGCGTCAAAAATTATACCTTCATACATATTCATAAGCCTCGAAACTTCCAGCCGAGTTTATAATGGCGCCCCCTCACCCCCCTGCCCCCCCGGATCCACCTAGCAACAGTCACAATCAGCTGACGCCTGACACCGCTGCGCCGGTCGGAACCATTCACGCGGCCCTCCGCTCCGCCACCCTCCGCCGCACATCCTATCTCTGTCTATCTTCACGTGGCAACGACACGCCCCTTCTTTGTATCTTAAATCGAACTCTGCATTTACCAACTAAAATTGACACAAAACTGAAAATATTATATTCTAATTATAGAGCGAATTCGTTTCGGAAATGCTTAACGTGATCAATAATGGCGTATTTCTCGAGATCAGCTACCGGCTTTTGCAAATGCAACAATCGGATTCGGCGCACAGCTGTTTCGGATCGATGGCGCTGCCCCCCTTCCCCGCGCCGCTGGGCCGCCCGCCCCGCGCCGCCCCTATGCATCTCGCAATGTATAGCAGATGCACAGCCCTTGCTATTAAAACAGTGAGCGCTAACACGGGGCAACAATATTCCTTTGTTCGGGCTGCATCCCTTTCGGGAGCGAGCGGGCGAAGGGCGCGGGCGGCCGCGGCGGGGCGGAGGGTGGCTGTTGCTAACCGCCTCGCCACCTCGCTCCCGTGCACTCAGCGCCCTTGACACGAGAGGTGCACGTTGCTAAAGGGTGCAACTTTCACACAGCTTTTAGGGTACTTTGCTATTAAGTCTTTTATTTCCGTGCTCGTTACTTGTGAGCGCATTTGTATAATTACTACTTCGGAGATTTTAAAAGCAAAAATAATCCAAAAAGAGTACAATGTAGGAACCTAATTATTATGCTACGACTTCACAAAATCATTAAATTAGGTAGACGTATCTACTAACATGGAAAAACCCTGAAAAAACTTACCAATGATGTACCTATGTACCTAGTAACTACCTATTAAGTAATCTGTGCCGATGCTTTATTTTTATACTATACTAGCTTTCCGCCAGCGGCTTCGAGCACGTAGTCAAATAAAACCCGGATAGTTCCGTCCCCGAGGAATTTCCGTGATAAAACCTATCCTCTGTCCTTCCTCCGGTCTCAAGCTATCTCTGTACCAAATTTGAAGTAAATCCATACCCACAGTACCTACTTTTGGAGATTAGCCCGGATATACATACAGACAAACAGACAAAAATTCTATAAACGACATTTTTGACTTCGGTATCTATTGTAGATCACGCCCCAAGACGTGATCTTTTAAAAAAATATTTAATGTTTGTTGTTTTGACTTTCCTTAGCAATCCATTTTCTAAGAAAAGCTTGTCAATAACCAATCGAAAAATTGTTTTGGTATTGGCTTGCAGATTGAACAATTGAACATCCATCGAAAACGTATACAATAATTGAAGATTTATTGATTTCGGTCGTAAGTGTTTACATTAACGAATACAATGTTATATTTTTGGCGTTTCAATTTATTCCTAATTATTCATTTTTTATAGACATTCCAGAGCGAAAAAGGGACTCGCTCGTTTTATTCGAACTCGTTAAAAATCAAACAGGCACCGATAAGATTTAACTCTAAATTAAAATCATGAATCTTCGTGTACGGTGTACCGTGTATCAGCGATGTTCGGTCAGCAGTCAGCTGATCGCTGTAGGTGGCTGTGCAGGCAAACGGCTAGCAACGAGCGGCGACGCAATAAATCTCATCAAAAAGCAATCTATCTCCCCTTGCTCATCAAATTTGCATGTCCGGCCCTCTCCTCGATTAACTTTCAACTTGCTGTCACTCTTCTAACGCGTTATGGTACGGGAGCAAGCAACGTTTAAAAAAAGTCATTTTAGTATAGTTGGGTTTTTGATATATATACTGTTTCTCTTGCTATTTCGGTTAGAGTCCGGGCTGTCTGTCTGGCGGTAGTGGCTGCGTTTATTAGGGCGGCCGTACACGGACCGCTTCAAGCAGTTGAGACCGACCGCTTGAAGCCGCGACCGCGCGGTGAACTATAGGCATTCATTCACCGCCGTACACGTGACGGCTCGAGCCGTCGCGACCGCTTCAAGCCGTCAACTGCATGACGAAATTCCACCGTGCCGTTGACGGCTCGCGAGCGGTCGTGAGGCATACACTGACTGCTCGAGCCGTTGACTGCGCTAGAGCCGTCGACGGCTCCCTTCCCCCCTGAAAATCAATGACTTGACTAGTCAAAAAAATCAACCGCTCGAGCGGTTGGTAGCGACGGCTCGAGCGGTCAACAACCGACGGCTCGAGCAGTTGACGCCGACCGCTTGAGCCGTCCGTGTACGTCGCTCAGCCGTTAACTGCTCGAGCGGTCCGTGTACGGCCGCCCTTAGTGCGCACAGTTAAGTTTATTAACGGGTAATTTTTAATCTTTTGCCTTTAGATAGATCCATCAGACATATTTTTTTTTATTGCAAGACGTTTTTTTCGTTGTTAAATAGGTGCCATACGCAATTTTTTATTTCAAAATAACCAAAATGTCAATAGATTTTCTATTGTGTCTGTGATTCCGGGGGCTGAGGCATTAACAACGAAAAAAACGTCTTGCAATAAAAAAATTATGTCTGATGGATCTATCTAAAGGCAAAATATTAAAAATTACGCGTTAAAAATGACTTTAAATTAATTTTCCTGTGCAGATAAGATGCGCACTAATAAACGCAACCACTGCGGCCAGCCAGACAGCCCGGACTCTAACCGAAAAAGCAAGAGGAACAGTATATCAAAGAACCAACTATACTAAAATTATTCTCTCTTGTCAACGTTGCTACCAGCTCCTATACCATTAAGCACGCTTCATTCGGATACAAACGTAAACGAATATAGGTAATCACACATTTTCGTGAGATTTAAATTATTATATTAAAATTACAGACAATAATTACAAAAAGGTAGGCATATTAATTACCATAATCCATACTAATATTATATATGCGAAAGTAACTCTGTCTGTCTGTCTGTTACTCAATCACGCCTAAACTACTGAACCAATTTTCATGAAATTTGGTATGGAGATATTTTAGTACCCGAGAAAGGACATAGGCTACTTTTTATCCCGGGAAAATAACGCAATCCCGGAAATCCCACGGGAACGTAATTTAAATCTTTAAATATTACCAAGGATTTACCATTTAGTAAATGGGCGACACCTAGCATACATAGGTGTAGGATCGTTCTTTATGAGTTATATGGTATGAAGCAATATAATAAAGACCCATCTTTTCTTAGTTATGTTAGAAATTACTCAAAAATTTTTAAAAAAGTTTGTTTTACTGCAAAGCGTTTGTATATCAAAGAAAAAATACGCGACTCTGATAATAAAGTTAAAACAGTCTGGTCTATTATTAATGGTGAAATGGGTAAAAGCAAATCAAGTAATACCATAAAACTTGTATATAATGACAGGGTTATTGACAAAAGTGCTGATGTTGCGCTTGCTTTTGAAGAATTCTTCAGTAGTGTCCCTGCTACTATTACTAATTGTTTAAATTCGTCTTCAGCACTTGCAGAAACCTTTTTGAGGGACCATGTTGCGGGGTGCAGTACATTATTTGAATTACGACACGTAACTGCTAGTGATATTGTTACTGCCTTTAAGACGCTTAATCTAAAAAATACTTGTGATCTTTGGGGAATGTCCGTAAATTTAGTTAATAATATAATAGAAAATATTGCGAAAAATTTAGCTTTCATATTTAATAAGTGTTGTGACTATGGTACATTTCCTAATTTACTAAAGCTTAGTAAAGTTATACCTCTATTTAAGAAGGGCGATCAAGAAGACTGTAACAATTATAGACCTATCTCTATTTTACCAACATTAAGTAAGGTATTCGAGAGGTTGATATTAAACCAATTGAGTAGTCATTTTGCATCTAATAATTTACTGCACACCAAACAGTTTGGTTTCACAAAGGGGCGCTCAACCACAGATGCTGGAGTTGCACTTCTAACACATATTTATAAAGCATGGGAAAACTCAAAAAATGCTCTGGGGATATTTTGTGACCTCTCCAAGGCATTTGACTGCGTTGAACATTGTACTTTGTTACGTAAACTTAATCACTATGGAATTACAGGAAAAGCCCAGAACCTCATAGCGTCATATCTGCATGATAGGATACAGACTGTAGTTTATTTATTTATTTATTTATTAGAAATACCAACGTTTGTTTACATTGTTTCATTAATTATTAATTACAGATTTATTGTATTCTTCTAAATGTAACAAACAATTATAGGTATTCACAACATGCAAATATAAATTACACAAACTGACAATTTTTAATTGTAAACTCAACAGCGAGAAGAGAAAAAACAACATTACATTATAAAGAGAACAAAGGAAAATGTATATAATAAAAACAATAAATATGTAGTTGCGTCTCAATACTAACACATAACTGTAATAAATTACTATTTTGGTGCTAGAACATAAGGCTAAGAACATAATATAATTTTTAATAACTATGACTACATGCTATACATTAAGCTTACATACAAACAATTTACGAACAGTTCGGAGAGAGGTATTATTAATATCAATGATATCACCATATTTATTTACCATCTTGCACAGTCTTGGAATAGGAGAGTTGGCTCCGAACTTACACCTACGGACTGGTGGAACAAGTGGATCAATTTGCTTTCGGGGATACCTACTAGGGACACGAAAATTTACTTTATTCAAAAGTTGAGGGCAATCAATTTTATTATTTAACAATTTTAATGCAAAAATAAGATCGATTAAAATTTGTCGTTCCTCTAAAGAAGTCATTTTGAAAAATTCCAGTCTATTAGTATAGGAACGCAAACTATTTCTTGATAGTCCGTTTGAATAAATTAAATGCCAAACAAATCTTTTTTGAATTCGCTCTATTCTTAACCTGTGTGTCGCATAGTGAGGTCTCCAAACCACCGATCCGTATTCCAAAATGCTTCGTACTAATGAGTTGTATAGCGAAATTTTTAAGTTATTATCCCGAAATACTTTTATATTTCTAATTAAAAATCCTAGCATTTTATATGCCCGGGAGGTAATGTACTCTATATGAGGAACGAAAGTTAACTTAGCATCAAAAACAATGCCCAGATCTTTAACTTGGTTCAGTCTTTGAAGAGAAGTGCCATTGATACTATATGTGTACGCGACGTTAGTGCTTTTTCGTGAAAAAGTAATAAAGTGGCACTTATCTGAATTTAATTCCATGCCATTATTTTGGCACCAAGAAGCAATGCTCTCGAGATCTGATTGAAGTCTGATACAGTCTTCTATTGAATTAATTTCTTTAGATATTTTCAGATCATCGGCATATAGATAAGATTTCGATGATTTCACGGTAGTGACGATATCGTTGATGAAAAAGTTGAAAAGAAGAGGCCCTAAATGAGAGCCCTGTGGAACACCAGACGTAATTCTTTTAGAAGATGAATTGAATCCATTGACCACCACAAAAAAATTGCGACTAGATAAATATGATCTAAACCATTCCAAAAATATGTTGGATATACCGTAAGCTGACAGTTTGGCAACCAATACACTATGACTAACCCGGTCGAAAGCCTTACTGAAGTCAGTATATACAACGTCAATCTGTTTCCGTGAATCCAGTGATTCAATTAAAGTTTCACAAAAATCTACAAGATTGGTTGTTGTTGATCGTGAAGGTACAAAGCCATGTTGGACATCATGTAAGAACAATTTGAAGTGATTTTGGAGGAAGGGACAAATTAAAGCTTCCAAAACTTTAGCAAATGTGGACAAAATGGAAATTGGTCTATAGTTTTGAATAGAATTCTGAGGGCCTGACTTATGTATTGGTACCACCTTGGCTGATTTCCAATATAACGGAAAGCATCCAGTTTTGAGAGATCTGTTATAAATAAGTGAGAGAGGCACAGTCAACTGTTTAGAACATTCAACCACAAAAATTGAGGGAATTCCATCGGGCCCAGCACCTTTATTTTTATCGAGTGATTTAAGTTTTTTCAAAATTGTATCATTATCGATCTGTGGTGGCACTAATAATGGACTATTATTCCTAATATTAAAGAAATAGTCAGAGTTTATGCAGCTATTGTAAGTGTCTCCACTATCACTTGTATATATAGAACCAAAATATGAAGAGAAAAGCTCACAGATATGGGAACCATCTGAAGTTGTCACCTCACCGTCAGTCATAAGAGCCGGATAAGCACCAGTACCGCCACGTTTCGATTTAACATAACTCCAAAAAATTTTTGGGTTGCGACTAAATTCATTTTGAAGATTTTCCAAATATCGACTATAGCAGACAGATGCCAGTCGCTTGCAGCGTGAACTAATCAACTTGAATTCAATTAAATCGCGGGGATTTTTGTAATTTTTGAAACGCCATCTTAATTTATTTTTCTCTTTTAAACAATTTATCAAAGAACGGTCATACCACGACGGATATTTATGTCTTGGTTTATTTTTTAAGGGCACCGTTTCATGTATTATTTTTTGAATATTTGCATAAAATAAATTAACCATATCATTGACGTTATCAAGTTTACTCATAATAGTATCCCAATCGATTAGTGCTAATTTTGAACGTATCTCATCATAGTCTGCACGTCGAAAATTTAATTGTGGGTTATTATTATTAAAATGTAATTTATTATCACGCATAAATAATATATCAATTTCTAGGGGTGGATGCAAGACATCAATATTGCTTAAGGCATCGTGGGATTGCTTGATTGTGCAGGATGGCAAATTACTCAAAATTAAGTCAAGAATTTTACCAGATGTATTTAAAATAAAATTATGTTGTGTTAAATTATTTGTATGCATAAAGTCAGTTAAGGAGCGACCTAATTCAGGAACAACATAATCACTGCTAACATTATTCAGTAAAGCCCAATTTATACTACTCATATTAAAATCTCCAAGTATACAATATTCACAAGTTTGATTACATTCTAATATACCGCTGCATTTGTCCAGGAACCCGTCCAGCATAGAACGGTTAACAGGTGGCGGTAAGTAAATTACACAGAAAGCTATTTGCCGAGTAAATTTACTCTTAGAATAGGGCAAATCGACAAGAACCCAAAGATCTTCCAAGTCTGTCTCCCACCCACATACTCTACGCGAACTAAATTGTCTCGACACAGCGATTAGTACGCCACCACCGTCCCTTTTGAAACTGAATCTAGTATCATTTCTATCTCTTCTATACACTATATATCTTGGATCAAAAAGCTCGCTACTAGCCACACTACTATTTAACCAGGTCTCAGTTAAAACCACGATATCGTAATTATTACACAACACTTGACGATAAAAATTATGAGTTTTTGATCTTAAGCCTCTTGAGTTTTGATAGTATACATTTAAACTATCGAATTTTAAATTAAGTTAACAATAAATATTATCAAACTAGTTACACCTAAATAAGATTGTCTAACGATATTTTATTTTTAACTTGAATATATTGAGAACCCTCGTTTTTCCTTATAAAAATTTTGCCATTACGAATCCAGGTAAATTTATATCCTTTTTCTTTTGCTTTAATTCTTGTCGCCGCGTGCAAAGATTTGTTAGCAGGTGACAAGTGCTCGTTGACAAAAATTGGGGAGTTACCCGTTAGACCGACATGGGCAGTATTCAATTTGCTTTGAGGGTTCTCCTTGTTAAACTTAGAGACAGCAGCAATAACCTGATCGCGCAAACGCACAGACGATAGTTGAACAACTATGGAGCGAGGTCTAGGATTTTCCGTTTTTGTCTTCGCTGTGCGAGTGCAATGAAGGACATTATCAGAGCTTAAGTCACAGCCAAGGATATTTCCTAAGTGTGCAACAATATCTATTAAATTTTCGTTTTTACGTTCAGGTACACACTGCAATTCAATATTGTTTTGACGAAGTTGCTGTTCCGTTTGATTGATGCGCACACATAAATCTTCTATAGTATTATTCAATATTGTATTTTGTTTTTCCAGGTCGGTTAATTTTACCTTAGAAATCTCGTAATCTTTTTTCATTTCATCGTATTGGTTACTAATAAAATTGATTGAGTCAGTAATTGTGGCCAATTCTAATCTAATAGGCTTTAGCTCTTTGTTGATAGCGCTCATTAAATTATCTTGCATCGTAGAGAAAATGTCGGCCATGGTACTCTTGATAACATCTTCCACCACCTCACGAATATCATTCCGGGTAAAAGACGACATGGATTTGTCTATGGGTGGAGAATTTAGGGCTTGTCTTTTACTCCCCCTTGTTGTAGTGATATTGCGTACCGGTGTGCTATCATTTTTAGATGATTTGGGTATTGCACGCACACAGTCAGGACAACTCCAAACAGCACGCATTTCCGAGTTAAATACAGCTTCATCCAACGACATGCATGCATAATGATAGGTTTTAGTGCATTTTAAACATTTTATAAATTTGTCATTGTTGTCTTTAGCTGGTGTACAACATCCCCATTTCAATTTATCCATATTAATATATTAATAATTTACTGACAACAATTAATCCAGAAAAAAAATCCTCACAGATGCAAACTGGGTTCACAAAGCATTTGACGGGTCTAAGTTGTTTAATCAATGACAAAACGGCAGTGAAAGACTCACAATGATAATTCAACTGCAAGCCGTATTCGCTCTTCAGGCAATGCGTACAGATGCTAAAACTGCGCGGATATATACGCGTTATAATAGTTCATCACCGTCACTTTTATTTTACTAACTGCCCGCACACAAAGTTACTATTGTATATTGTTAATACTTTATAAACGAATTAAAAGTTCGTACGAAATGTTTTTTATCACTACACAATCTGAAATCGTGAATGTTCTGTTTATACTAAAAATATATTGTAACTGCAAGTCGAAACGTAAACTTTAAACTATTTTAATGATTTAAAAAATTAAGCACCCATAACACAATATGTTAACTTGTGAATCGTCAAAGACTAACTGTAGTTGTTAATGGAGAACGTTCTAGCGGTGCGTCAATTAACATTGGTGTTCCACAGGGGTCCATTTTAGGTCCCTTCTTGTTCTTGGTATATATCAATGATCTTCCCTATTATTTGCAGGATAGGTGTGAAATAGTTCTGTTTGCAGATGATACCTCATTAATTTTTAATGTGGATAGGCATGACCCAAATGTTGACGAAGTGAACAGTGCTCTTTTACACATATCTGAATGGTTTACTGCCAATAATTTATTATTAAATGCCAAAAAAACCACTTGTGTTGAATTTTTACTTCCTAATGTAAAAAAGTTGAACAGAGATATTACCTTGAACGGGGAGCTATTGCATCCTACTGAGTCTACTGTATTTCTAGGGTTAACATTGGATGAGAAACTACAGTGGGGAGCCCATGTCAACACCGCTGCAGGTAAGCTCAGTTCAGCTGCATATGCAGTCCGAAAAATAAGGCATCTCACCGATGAAGATACGGCTAGATTGGTTTATTTCAGCTACTTTCATAGTATTATGTCCTATGGAATTCTACTGTGGGGCAAGGCTGCAGATATAGAAACTATATTTATCTTACAGAAAAGAGCCATTCGCTCTATATATAATTTACGTGCTCGGGACTCACTAAGAGATCATTTTAAGAATACTGGTATCCTTACTGTACCATCACAGTATATATTTAATAATATTTTGCATGTTCACAAAAACGCCGACTTACACACAAGAGTAGGAGATAGACACGATTATGGCACAAGGAACAGGAATAGAATTGAAATGCCATTTTTCCGATTAGCTAAAGTTAAAAATTCATTTATGGGTCAAGGTATACGCTTATACAATAGAATTCCTCTCAATATTAAAGAGTTTAGTAATTCTAAATTTAAAACTTATATAAAAAATGTACTAGTTCAGAGAGCGTACTACAGTATTCAGGAATATATGGACGATAAAGACCCATGGAGGGTTGTCGCGTAAAAACCACAGGACAGTTCTTTGGCATATTATGATATATTATGTATAAGTTAGATATAAGTTACATATTATGTAATATTGACACGATTTTAAAAGAGCAACTATGGAGTTTCTTGCCGATTCTTCTCCATAGATACTGCTTTCCGAATCGGTGGTAAATGTTAAAAATACTTATGTAATGACGATTCGAAAGTGCTACTAAATAGTAGTCTAATTGAATAAATAAATGTTTGAGTTTGAGTTTGAGTTTGAACGGGAACTATGCGGGTTTTTCTTTGACTGCGCGGGCGAAGCCGCGGGCGGAAAGATTCTGTGATCTGTGGCGGAAACCTAGTAATTTATATCCATTGTCACCGACTTGCTTCTGAATTTAGCCCAGAAAAATCGGCAATAATGACGTTATTGTCCGTATTTGTTTGGTACCTACTTATTATGTACCCACCTCACTATTTGCGAAAAACTCAAAAACGACTTACATAGGTATTGCACCGATTTTCATCTTGTTTTCGTAGCGTAGTTATCGAAGAGTTTTGGAACCTTCCTGTAAAATTTGTTAAATTTTAAACAACGCGGACAAAGTCACGGGGAAACCTACAAATTAATTAATAATTAATAATAATACATGAATATTGGTAAAATGACAAAATGACAACTTTAGTTTTGTTCATTGAGGGCTGAGTTGTGCGCACGGTAATTAATTAAAAAGGTTCTGTGGGTAAATTTTGCGAAAACAATATATTTTTATCCTAGGTGCTGCTAATTCTAAGCTGCTAATAAACAAATTGTCATAAATTCAGAACACACAAAACCTACCCGCACTACTCTGTGAAAGTTAAGTTTAAAAATTGGATTTTAATATTTTGTCTTTCTCCATAAGTAGTGTCTAGTAGGTGTGGTACCTAGTATGTGTTTATTACAAAGCAAATACAAATACTACGTAAGTTTAGGAGGGAAGATAAGTTTTTTTTTTTCGTTGTAATTTTTTATAGATTCTAAAATATAGCTCAGCGAATTTCTAGCTTAATTTCTACTAATACATCTAGTTTTATTTACGTCGAAAATATTACATACTGGAGAAAAACATAAATTTACGTACAGAACTAATTCATAATTAATACATAATATTTTAAAATACATAGATACGTAAAATGAACCGTTCACGCAGTTGACATCAGAAAAATGACAGTAAATAATAATATGTCAACTGTCAATGTCAGTAACAATTGTGCACTGTGCGAGTGGAATAGAATTTTTCGCGATACAGCTACCGTTTTTTTTTTCATCAATAAAAGCATCTTATAAACACAATGTTAGTGTTTATCAATATCGCAATGTCTGAAAACATTTCGCAATAAATACTATGAGAGAAATCGAACTGAAATTGTAAAAGGTGGTCGTGGACTGTGATCTAGTGAGTGGTGGGCGATTGTTTTGCAATCAAACAACGATGGAAGGCGACAATGCAGCTCCTGAACAAGAACAAGCAGCGTAAGTTTAGTTCTATCTTACAATTTTTTATAAAGTCTTAAACATTTGTTCTAATGACAAACTATTTCATGTTTAAATCACAAAAGGGTGGGACCTGAAATGTTTACAAAGTACAATCAATAAACCCCTTTTCAATATATTATAAAAAAAAAAAACTTATTTTTATAGCCTCCTAAATTATAAATTATAATTATTAATCTCCAAACAGTACAAACTCCAAAAATTTCTGTATGATAGGTTTGAATTTAAATATTTGTATATACAGTGTTATGTAGTTATGTCAATGAAGTGTGCCTGTTTACATATTGCTCAATAATGTGACCTTAAATCACTGTTTGCATACTAATAAATAATCCTATTGGCATACAAAATATTGTGAAATTGTATAGAACTTAAATCTGAATTCATTTTATAAAAATTGCAATTTTTTAAGTTTAACTAAGAACCGCAAATAATCTATGTGAGCGTTTCGAAATCACCCCTTGCAACCTGTTTACTTTATTCTTAATTTCTTATGATCTATTTAATGATTGTAAAAATCATGAAATGTCATTTTAAAAGTACATATTTATTCTCAAAAAATAGTAAGGAATAGAAAAAAAGTGATTATATTAGTGAAAGACATAATATGATTTCACCTAAAAAAGCTTTTAGGCTGGTTGCAGAGCTTGACCGACCATCAGTGCGTACGTCAGTCGCGCTTGTCATATGTATGGAAATTCATAAAACCGTTCATAGCTAGACTGACCATACGCACGCGTATTGTCATGCGCATTAGTGTCATAGTCATACAATTGTTGATGCGTATCGTCAGGACCGACGCCGACGGTACGCACTGACGGTCGGTCAAGCTCTGCAACCAGCCTTACTCTTTAAAGTTTATAAATTTGTTTTCTCTCTATAAGTACCTAATTATATTTCCAGCGGAGGCGGAGAACACAGTGCGGCCGAAGGCGATGGGGACAGAGGGAGGTACAGGTGTGAATTCTGTGTTTGCTTATATGTTCATTTAGTTGCAAAGATCTTGCATTTTTTATGTTTTTTTTTTATGTTATCATAAAGGTTTTTTTATAATAAATAAATAAATAAATAAAATAATAGCTTCACACAATCTGACCTGTAATTATCAAGGAATAAAATTTACATAAATCTACCGGGTACCATATACATGGTATGGTACTATTGTTGTATTGCTAGAAAAACAGAAATATGTGAAAAGCTCCTCATTGCCATCTATTTGTTTCATGTACCTGATATTATGACATCACATAACTTCAAAAACACAACTCAGATCAGCATTAGGTTTTATGTATCAATTTAATTTTTCAACTTGATGTGTAAATAATTTAAATTCTCTTTTGTTATTACCCACACTGATGTCTCCCATATCACGTTCCAGCATGATGGACCGCTGCCCCTCGCAGTCATCGCTGGACGAGTCGTCGCAGCGGCGCGAGTCGGGCGAGCAGGAGGCCGGCGCGCAGCACGCCACGCAGCTGCTCGACGCGCTCTCACGGCTGCGCAGGGACGCGCTGCTCTGTGACGTCAGGCTGCAGGTACGGATTATAGAGCAGGAAATAATATGAAAAAACTGGTCACACATATAACTCAAAAACGACTGCATCGATTTTGGTTCAGACGCTGCGGACGGAAAGCTAGTATAAAATAAATTTCAAATTATTGTATTGTCGTGGACCCTTGATATGTACAAAGTTTGAATAAAAACTGTCTGTTTACAGTTGGTCAAAATTAAGTCAAAATGAGTTGATAACATACAGATATGCAGGTTAAGCCAATAAAAGCGTGATATGATAAAAATAAAGCTATTTATATGACCATTACAGAAAGTAAACACAGCATGTTTCATAAATCTAAATAAATATAGGATTTTATGATTATTTTAAATGTACGATGTGTATGTATGTGCAGGCGCAGATCGACGGCACGTCGCGCGTGAGCGAGGGCGTGTGGGCGCACCGCGCGGTGCTGGCGGCCTGCTCGCCGTACTTCCGCGCCATGTTCACGCAGTTCACCGAGCGCACGCGCCCCACCGTCACCATACAGGTACCGCGCACGCACACGCACGCGCACGCACACGCACACGCACACGCATACACACGCACAGATGCACACACGCACTCGCACTTACATAACTGTATCGGCTATAATATCATAACAAGGTAGCTTTGCTTATGATATGACTGTTTAGATACGTAATTAATCACTTCTTCAAAAATATCCAACTTTTCAATAAAAATACAATTTTAATTTTTTAATACTTACTTTCTTTTTAATATCTACGTATATTGAAGTGTAAATACTGTTACAGATTTTTTTTGCGTCAAATTCAGATTTTTATTCATATTTCTTTATTAGTAAAATTGACTGTATTTTTGCAGAATGTTGAACCGAGTGCTCTGGAAGCAATAATAGAATATGTCTACAACCCAGACTCGCTTGTCATCACTGAGGACAATGTACAGGTAATGTTATTATTTAATAAATTAAGTATTTTTTTTAATATTCATTGAATGACTATTCTTTCCTTATTTTGTTTTACTTTCCAATGTGATTACGTAGCGAATTGTGTACATTGAAATGTACACAATTCACTGTATAGTAAGGTTAACTAATCGAGATAAAGACTGTCAACAAATTGCATGCATTGCAAATTTTAATACCTTCATTATATTATTAAATATATTTTTTTTCCCTTCGTTCTTATTGTACTTTGCACAGCGATTTTTTTAATAAAATAAATTATATTTCTTTTAATCTGTCTTCAATTTAAACACGGATAAAGCTGTTAATGAAATTAAAGCTCACAAATGTTTGTAATGTGTATGTTTACTATGTAACACGCAACGACAGCTATAGTTATATATTTTATGATTTTTTGTCTGTTGGTATCTTATCAACGTAATACGCAGAAACTATTGAACTGCCGTTCATGTGAAACTTGGTTTACTGTAATATTTGATTTATATATGACACCAATAATAATGGCATGACTTCCTTTAAAGTATATAAATTGAGTTCGATGGGCATTAACTATTTCGTTTTCGATAAGTGATATGCTTCAATGTCGACAATACGACAGTGTCGGTAACGGTGGGGTGTGGGGTGTGGGGTGTGGGTGTTGCAGAGCGTGCTGTCGGGCGCGTCGCTGGTGCAGGTGGCGGGCGCGCGCGCGGCGTGCTGCGCCTTCCTGGCGGCCGCGCTGTCGCCCGACAACGCGCTCGGCATCCGCGCCTTCGCCGACCTGCACGCCTGCGCCGACCTCGCGCACACCGCCGCCACCTTCGTGCACAAGCACTTCGTCGAGGTGATCCCCCCCACACACCGCCCCACACACACACACATCCGCGCCTTCGCCGACCTGCACGCCTGCGCCGACCTCGCGCACACCGCCGCCACCTTCGTGCACAAGCACTTCGTCGAGGTGATCCCCCCCACACACCGCCCCACACACACACACATCCGCGCCTTCGCCGACCTGCACGCCTGCGCCGACCTCGCGCACACCGCCGCCACCTTCGTGCACAAGCACTTCGTCGAGGTGATCCCCCCCACACACCATACAACATCACATCACGTCATGTCATGTCCCATCACATCACATCCCGTTACGTAACATCACATTAACACATCATGTCATGTCACATCACATCACGTCATGTCATGTCACGTCATGTCACCTAACGTCACGTCACGACACATCACATCACATCACATCACATAACAACACATCAAAACATAGCCCAACACAACACGATTTTGCATCACACCATGCTCACATCTTATCTCATAACATCACTCATTACTTCATACCACACCATACAACATCACATCACATCATATCATATGACATCACATCACGTCACGTCACATCACATCACGTCACATCACGTCACATCACGTCACTTCACGTCACGTCACGTCACGTCACATGACGTCACGTCACATCCCAACACAACACGACTTTACAACAATCTTTTACATTAACATTATCATCTTAACCACGTCCATGGTCTGTTTCCTATTTTAGACTCCTTTTGCAAATTTTAGCGATTTCGACTATAATACTGTAATAGTTGAGAGAAACTAAGTATGAAGGTTTGAATGTTTCAGGTGCTAGAAACGGAAGAGTTCCTGACACTGGACGCGGACACGCTCGCGCAGCTGCTCGCTAGTGATCAGATCACGGTTGGTTTTTTATTCATTTTAACCAACTTCAAAAAGTCTTCAATTTTTTTATGTATTTACTATTTACTGTCTTCACTATAAATGTTGTCTATAAATTAGTGACACTTTATTGTAGTTTCGTATGGTCGATACGATTATATTAATTTAGTAGCCTGGCGATGTAGTAGAAGTTTATGTTTATAAAAAATTCAATTTTAAACTTTCAGGTGCCAAACGAAGAGGTGATTCTGGATGCCGTCGTGCGCTGGATGCAACACGATCCCGAGGTGTGTATGCTATTCGTTGATTTGTTTTGTTTCTTTTATTACACGCTTTTTATTAGCTTCACCTGTATGTTTGTTTGTAACCGACTTCTTTGGGCGCGATTTTGACCCACTTAAAACGGCCAGATTTCGTTCAAACTTTGTAGATTTATTGAGGACCGATGACAATACAGTACTCCCAAAGTCCAAACTAATAATGCGCATAGAAAAATTCGTCATTGTTCGGCAACTGTCATATTCCCCGAGCCTCCGAAGACGGTATCTATATAGAGTGGTTAAATGTATTTTCTTCATGCATAATTTATTAGTATTATATGATAAGTAACTGTAAGTAACTGTAAGTAACTTTATTAGTATTATATGATAAGTATTTGTTTCGATAATTCAATGTAAGTTAATATAACCGACTTCTTTGGGCGCGATTTTGACCCACTTTAAACGGCCAGATTTCGTTCAAACTTTGTAGATTTATTGAGGACCGATGACAATACACTAATTTGATAAAATTATTCCATTTTTCAATTTGCAAAATATGATTTTTGCTAATTTATATAATTTTCATCTATCCATACTAATATTATAAATGCGAAAGTAACTCTGTCTGTCTGTCTGTCTGTTACTCAATCACGCCTTAACTACTGAACCAATTTGCATGAAATTTGGTATAGAGATATTTTGATACCCGAGAAAGGACATAGGCTATTTTTTACCCCGGGACATAGGATAAGTTTTATCCCGGAAATCCCACGGGAACGGGAACTATGCGGGTTTTTCTTTGACTGCGCGGGCGAAGCCGCGGGCGGAAAGCTAGTAGTCGATAAGGTAAGAAAATAATTAAAATTTTCTATAAATTTTCTCTACAGTCGATAAGGCAGGACTCGATGTTAATTTTTATTTCCAATAATTATCTTTAGTCGTTTTCTCTAATATTGACAAATTTTTGTATACTAAAGAGAATTTTAATTCTACAAAACAAATAATAGTTTAAAAAATTAAAAATCATACGTTCACTCAACAAAATTATTTATTAATTATAATTAAACGACACTGAATTAATTAGCCATTCGCATTTGATGATCTACAATTGTCGATTAGAATTTAAAAAAAATCTAACTCAAACAATTGATTTTTTCATAAGTTACAGTGTTTCCGGTTTTATACATGACGGACAGGAAAATTTTTTGACCTATTTTGATATTTTTTCCGTTTCTATTGCACTAAATTAATTTTTAGCAAGTATAGAATAATTAATCTCCGTTAAATTATCTCGACAATAGTATGCAAAATACACAACTAACAAGGCTATAATACTAAAAATAGTTGCCAAAATAAGGCGAAAAATATTTTTAGATCGTAAAGCACTCTCTGATGCTTCGCATCATGAGTCGTGCAATGGTTTAAAATTAAAAAAACAAGCTATTATAATTAATAATCCAAACTAAAAAGTAGAAAATAAATAATAGTTAAAAAAAACTAAAAAACACGCTTTTTATAGAAAACCGAACTAAAAAATAGAAAATAAATTTAAATTAAGAAAATAGTGTTAAAAATTTCATTGAATATAAATTAACAATAGTGTGAGTAAAAAAAAAAATATTTTATTAAAAAAAAGCGTGGGGTGCTTCTTAAGATATTATCGAAATGATAATCACTCTACAAGGGCCAATTATCCCTTCCAAAATGATAAAAACCTAAAAAAAATAGTAGTAGGATGAAACCCATTAGAAAAGGAAGGGAATGTGATAAAAAGTAAAGGAAAAATAAATTACAGACAATCCAAATTCGGGAAGTGGGAGGGGGGGAGCTTTTAAGGCCAAAAAATGGTTTCTCTTGATTTCCGACAAAACTACAAGTCCTATGGAAAAAAGTTCAATGGCAAAGTTGTAGGTAATAAAAAGTTCTACAACTTTTGTATTATCAATTTTTTCACATAATCTCAAAATTTAGGTGAAAAATTAAAAAAACCCTGTTTCTGGTTTTTTATTTTTATCTACTTCAAAATTTTTTTTCTACGAAATTTGGTGAAAACTTACTTTATTATGTCCCAAATACACTGTAATTTATTTGATTGAAAATATTTATTTTTTCGCCTTATTTCAACTTAATACCAAAAAAACAACCTAATTTTCAATCGAAAATTCTGACGTCAAAATATCAGCTTTTTTCAAAAATTTTGGGGGCTTTTTGTTCCTTAAAATATCTACTTTCTGATGGTGTAAATTATAATATACATTACCATAGGAAATTTACTCAGAAAATGCATACAAACAGTGTGCTCATTATCATTAGAAAAAAAAAATTTTTTGAAGTAGATAAAAATAAAAAACCAAAAACTTGGTTTTTTTGAATTTTTCACCTAAATTTTGAGGTTATGTGCAAAAATTGTTAATACAAAAGTTGTAGAACTTTTTATTACCTACAACTTTGCCATTGAATTTTTTTCCATAGGACTTGTAGTTTTGTCGGAAATCAAGAGAAACCATTTTTTAGCCTTAAAAGCACCCCCCCTCCCACTTCCCGAACTCGGATTGTCTGCAATTTATTTTTCCTTTAATTTTTATCACATTTCCCTCCTTTTGTAATGGGTTTCAACCTACTACTATTTTCTTTTGTTTCAAAAATTATCGACCCCGGTCTTTCTACTCATCCCCCCTAGCCAAGTGGCTTTCTGTTAGCGTAGCGTTCAATAGAATAGACTACGAATGTATGTTGAACGCTACGCTAACAGAAAGCCACTTGGCTAGGGGGGTATATCTGTCAATAAAATATCTGTAACCATTAACACCATGCACCCCACGCTTTTTTTAAAATAAAATAATTTTTTTTTACTCACACTATTATTAATTTATATTCATTGAAATTTTTAACACTATTTTCTTAATTTAAATTCATTTAAATTTATTTTCTATTTTTTAGTTCGGTTTTCTATAAAAAGCGTGTTTTTTAGTTTTTTTAAACTATTATTTATTTTATTCATATTGTTTCGATTGTGATGGGACGTGATGAAAATCGTTTATAAAAAAGTGCAGCTATTTTTGTTTGGCGTCGATTTAAAATTGTCGTTCAAAGTTGTCGTGGAATAGAAATAAAATAAAAATTAGATTAAAAAGTTGCACTGATTTATATCGCGTATATTCCAGAGCCGGCGGCCGCAGCTGGGCGCGCTGCTGGAGCACGTGCGGCTGCCGCTGCTGCCGCAGGACGTGCTCGTGGCGCGCGCCGCCGCCGAGCCGCTCGCCAGCGCCGAGCTGCGCGTCAAGGTGCGTGTGTTGCAGAGCAGCCGGCCGCACTGCTGCAGCACGTGCGGCTGCCGCTGCTGCCGCAGGACGTGCTCGTGGCGCGCGCCGCCGCCGAGCCGCTCGCCAGCGCCGAGCTGCGCGTCAAGGTGCGTGTGTTGCAGAGCAGCCGGCCGCACTGCTGCAGCACGTGCGGCTGCCGCTGCTGCCGCAGGACGTGCTCGTGGCGCGCGCCGCCGCCGAGCCGCTCGCCAGCGCCGAGCTGCGCGTCAAGGTGCGTGTGTTGCAGAGCAGCCGGCCGCACTGCTGCAGCACGTGCGGCTGCCGCTGCTGCCGCAGGACGTGCTCGTGGCGCGCGCCGCCGCCGAGCCGCTCGCCAGCGCCGAGCTGCGCGTCAAGGTGCGTGTGTTGCAGAGCAGCCGGCCGCACTGCTGCAGCACGTGCGGCTGCCGCTGCTGCCGCAGGACGTGCTCGTGGCGCGCGCCGCCGCCGAGCCGCTCGCCAGCGCCGAGCTGCGCGTCAAGGTGCGTGTGTTGCAGAGCAGCCGGCCGCACTGCTGCAGCACGTGCGGCTGCCGCTGCTGCCGCAGGACGTGCTCGTGGCGCGCGCCGCCGCCGAGCCGCTCGCCAGCGCCGAGCTGCGCGTCAAGGTGCGTGTGTTGCAGAGCAGCCGGCCGCACTGCTGCAGCACGTGCGGCTGCCGCTGCTGCCGCAGGACGTGCTCGTGGCGCGCGCCGCCGCCGAGCCGCTCGCCAGCGCCGAGCTGCGCGTCAAGGTGCGTGTGTTGCAGAGCAGCCGGCCGCACTGCTGCAGCACGTGCGGCTGCCGCTGCTGCCGCAGGACGTGCTCGTGGCGCGCGCCGCCGCCGAGCCGCTCGCCAGCGCCGAGCTGCGCGTCAAGGTGCGTGTGTTGCAGAGCAGCCGGCCGCACTGCTGCAGCACGTGCGGCTGCCGCTGCTGCCGCAGGACGTGCTCGTGGCGCGCGCCGCCGCCGAGCCGCTCGCCAGCGCCGAGCTGCGCGTCAAGGTGCGTGTGTTGCAGAGCAGCCGGCCGCACTGCTGCAGCACGTGCGGCTGCCGCTGCTGCCGCAGGACGTGCTCGTGGCGCGCGCCGCCGCCGAGCCGCTCGCCAGCGCCGAGCTGCGCGTCAAGGTGCGTGTGTTGCAGAGCAGCCGGCCGCACTGCTGCAGCACGTGCGGCTGCCGCTGCTGCCGCAGGACGTGCTCGTGGCGCGCGCCGCCGCCGAGCCGCTCGCCAGCGCCGAGCTGCGCGTCAAGGTGCGTGTGTTGCAGAGCAGCCGGCCGCAGTGAGACCACCCTACGATATTTCGTCCATTTCAACACAAAATACAGATACGATCAATAGACTAGGGTAGAAGCCTTTAAAAATAATTGTTCAAACTTATAATGTAACCTAACATCTTAATATCAATAACTGTCAAATGTGTCAAGTGTCAAATATATGTCAATTGTCATGTGTCAAGTTGCAATTGTTTCTCAAGGTCAATAATAGATGACGCTACTGTGTTTCTAAATGGCACTATCGAAATTATTTTCTGCATATGTATATAGTCTTAAGATGAGTGAATAAATGGAGTTTTGTTTTGAGTAATAGTGTGTTTCATTGAGTAACCCGCCGCGTGTGTAATCGAGTGAGTAAAATTTAAACATGGTGCCGAAACCCGGGAGTGAATTGTGAAAAATTACAAGTGTTAAAGTGCTGTCCGATCGGGACTTAGAAAAAATTAGGAGTGCTTCAGGACTTAGAATAAATTCGTGTAATCTTCAGAAGTGTTGTGCTCAGGACTTAGAAAAATTCGTGTTATCTTGAACTTAGAAAAATTACAAGTGTTCAATCTTAGAAAAATTACAAGTGTTCAGAACTTAGAAAAATTCGTGTTATCTTGGACTTAGAAAATTTTCATATAGAGACTTAGAAAAATTACAAGTGTTCCGGACTTAGAAAAATTCGTGTTATCTTGGACTTAGAAAATTTTCATATAGAGACTTAGAAAAATTACAAGTGTTCCGGACTTAGAAAAATTCGTGTTATCTTGGACTTAGAAAAATTTCATATAGAGACTTAGAAAATTACAAGTGTTTAAGGACTTAGAAAAAAGTACGTGTTATCTTGGACTTAGAAAAATTTCGTGAGATTGTGGACTTTGAAAAGTTTTGTGACTTAGAAAATTTGCGTTATAGTAAACTTAGTAATACTTACTACGAAAATGGCAAGAAGTGTTGAGGGTCTTCTCCGAAAACAAGAAGACATATTCGACCGAATAAAAAGGGCCGGGATAAACTATAAAAAATCTCCTAAAGAACGAATTACAGCAAATTATATAAATACGCGGCTCGAAGCGATAGAGAGGTTGTGGGATTCATTTGTTGAAGGGCACAATGAAATTGTTGTTATGGTCGATAGGACAACAAAAATTGCATTATCGTATTTCGAAAACGACCTATATTCGGAATGCGACGATGCGTACACTGAGTATAAGCTTATTTTACAAAACGATCTGCAAGCAATTACACCAGCTTCGGCGAGCACGAGTACGAGTACAGTCACTATGATGAGTGGTGGAGCGGATGTGAAACTGCCGCAGATAAACCTGCCGAAATTTTCCGGGAGCTACGACCAGTGGCAGCATTTCAATGACATGTTTGTGTCACTTATTCACAACAACCCTAACTTGACTGCCGTTCAGAAATTACACTATTTGAAGGGTTGCTTGTTGGGAGAAGCCGAGATTCTACTGAAGAACCTAGCTACAACCGAGGAAAATTATACGGAGGCCTGGGCGGTCCTTAATGCTCGCTACAATAACAAGAGGTACAACGTAAACGAAATAATGAAACGTCTTTTTGGTCAAAGAAACATAAACAACGAGTCTCCAAGTGCACTGAAACAACTTTTAGATACTACATCTACATGCCTTAAATCTTTAAACAATATGGAGATTGACACGAGCTCTTGGGACGCCATAGTAGTTTACTTGGTAGTGTCGAGGTTGGATCCAGAGTCCAGAAAGGTTTGGGAATTAGAAGTGAGCCGAGCAGATGCCAGTGAGCTGAAGAGTAAATTACCAACATGGAAAGAATTAAAGAATTTCATGGAATCAAGATTCAGAACGTTAGAACTGCTGGAACCATCCAGTCACACGAGATTCACGGCAAGGCAAACCCAATCTGTAAACCCTAGGCAACCGATGAAGCAAAACGTTTTCCATTCGCTGATAAACGATCCCAAATCGAACAATTCGATCTGTGTCGTATGTTCCGGACGACACTCACTGTATCAATGTAAACAATTTGCGTCTCTAACACCGGAGAAGAGATCAGAGTTCATACAAACACAGAGGCTGTGTTTTAACTGTCTTTCATCAACGCACGCGGTGAAAAATTGTCATGTAGCAGCTTGCTGTCGCAAATGTGGTAAGCGACATCACACACTATTACATTTCAATCAAAATCCACCTACGGTGGCATCTTCTACTGAAGAAAATCAACCGAGTTCGCAACCCGTTACAAAGGCGGTTGCTCACTTTACTACAGAGAACCATATCAACACTGTGCTTCTTGCAACGGCGATGGTTAAGATAAAATCATCCGATGGCTATTCACGTATAGTTCGAGCTTTAATTGACCAAGGTTCTGAGGCTTCATTTATCAACGAGGATACTGTGCAATCTCTTCTACTGAAGAAAACAGCGGTAAATGGAGTCATATCAGGAATTGGAGATGGTCAAACGAGAACCAAAAATATGGTTACATTTGAGTTAGAGTCCTTACAAAATCCTAAGTTCTCAATTCCAGTCGAGGCTTTTGTGTTAAGAAAATTAACATCATACTTACCTTCGAGATGTGTGTCGATAGATAATTGGCCTGAAATAAAAAACCTACCACTGGCTGACCCATCGTTCGGTGTCCCTGAAAAAATAGACATTATTTTAGGCGTTGACGTATATGGTGAAATTATAATAGAAGGTTTTCTTAAAAATCCCGCGTTGAGTGGTCCGGTTGCACAGAACACGAAACTCGGATGGATATTATCTGGAAAAATAAAAGATAAATTAGACACAGAATTAAATCAAAGAGTAGTAAGCATGCACATACAGGTAAAGGAAGACCAATTACTTAAACAATTTTGGGAAATCGAGAGAGAACCGGACAGTATAGGAAAGAAAATGACGAAAGAAGAATTACGATGTGAAGAAATATACGAGGAAACAACCATTAGAGACAATGAAGGTAGATATATCGTGAGATTACCTTTTAAGAGTTCTAACCCTGAGTGTGTACATAGTCAGTCAAAAGAGATCGCCTTGAAAAGATTCAAATCACTAGAAAATAAATTACGTAATAATGAAAACTTATATGAAGAATATAAGAAAGTAATGAAAGACTACATAGACAAGAAGCATATGAGTAAAATTACTAAGAGAGAAGAGTTACTTGATCCTTACGCAGTGTACTTACCGCACCACGCTGTAGTAAGAAGCGATAAGGATACAACTAAAGTGAGAGTGGTGTTTGACGCCTCAAGTAAAGGCATAAATAATATATCTCTTAACGATAATTTACGTGTCGGTCCGAAACTTCAACAGGACTTGCGACACATCTTAATGAGATGGAGATATCACGAAATTTGCATCGTGGCTGATCTTGTGCAAATGTATCGTCAAATCCGTGTTGACGACAGAGACGCGGATTTCCAACGAGTGTTGTGGAGATTCGATCCACACGAGCCTATTGAGTGTTATAAATTACTGAGA
This sequence comes from Colias croceus, assembly GCF_905220415.1. Taxonomy (NCBI): domain Eukaryota; kingdom Metazoa; phylum Arthropoda; class Insecta; order Lepidoptera; family Pieridae; genus Colias; species Colias croceus. Next base: position 92,994 of record NC_059551.1, on the reverse strand, counting down.
CTTACCTTTGGAACATCGTGCGCACCGTATCTCGCCGTCAGATCCCTGCAGCAACTAGCTAAAGATGAACAAGAGAAATACCCAAGCGCAGCTCGTATAACCCTGCAAGATTATTACATGGACGATTTACTGACCGGATGTGATACTCCCAAACAGGCTATCGAGATTTACGACGAAATGAACAAGCTTATGAAAAGCGGTGGTTTTCAACTTCAGAAATGGTGTACTAATAGTTCTGAATTACTTGAACATATCCATGAAGAGAGTCAAAGATCTGAAAAATCGGTAATTTTTAAATCGGGCGATAATATAAAGGTATTAGGTATATCATGGAACAAGCTAAGTGATCAATTTGAATATAAATTCAACTTACCTGAAGATGAGGAGACGAGAGAAGATATTACAAAGAGGAAGGTGTTATCAGATATAGCTCGCCTGTATGATCCTATGGGTTGGATTGCTCCTAAGATAATAACTGCAAAAATCTTCATTCAGAAACTCTGGAAGTCAAAGCTAGCTTGGGATGATAAGCTCACCCCCGATTTATTTTCAGAATGGCAAAATTTTAAGGTAGATTTAAGAAGCATAAAGAGCGTAGCTATACCAAGATGGCTACAAACTAGGAGAGGTGACTACGTAGAGTTACACGCATTCGCTGATGCATCTCAGTCGGCTTATGCAGCAGCGGTTTATCTGAAGTCGAGAAATGTACAGGGAAATGTCACCGTTAATCTTGTTACAGCGAAGACAAAGGTAGCACCAGTAGAAAAGGAAATATCAATTCCTCGCATGGAATTATGTGCAGCTTTACTTGCTGCAAAACTGATATATGAGGTTTCACAAATCATGAACATCCCTAAATGCGACACATACGCGTGGTCTGACAGTACAGTTGTTTTAGCATGGATATCGGGAGAACCCAGTCGTTGGACCACATTCGTATCTAACAGGGTCTCTGAGATACTCACTATGTTAGATCGAGAGCAATGGAGGCATGTCAAAACGGACGAGAATCCGGCTGACGCTGGTTCGAGGGGCTTATTGGTCCAAGATTTAATTAATCATGACTTATGGTGGCATGGTCCGAATTGGCTTCAAGAAGTAAACAAATACCAGCAGAGAGAGCGAGGCGTGTTTGAAACAACGGAAGAGACACGGTCTGTAAAGGTATTGAGTACAACGGTGAAAGACAAAGAAGATTTCTTTTGGATGAAATTTTCCACTTTACCCAAGTTGCTAAGGATATTAGCTTATTGCAGGAGAGTTTTAAATCTGAGACTACCCAAGGAGGAAAGGAAAGCTTTATGTAAAGGTGTCAGCAAAGAGGAGATACATTCTGTTTTACAATTTTGCATACGGGAGACCCAGAGAGTGTATTTTGAAGACGACATTATGCAATTGAGATCTGGTCATAATGTTTCGAAGAGGAGTCAGCTCCATACTCTTCATCCTATGCTGGATGAGAATAGGATAGTAAGAGTGGGGGGGCGAATCCATGAGGCCCATGTAAATTACGATAAACGCCATCCTGTAATTTTACCTAGTAATAGTCACTTAACTAAGTTAATATTGCAGGATGCTCACCTTAAGACTCTCCATGGTGGACCGCAGCTTATGCTAAATTATATTCGGTCCAAATACTGGATCATTCGAGGGAGGGATATGGTAAAGAAATGTTATCGAAATTGCATTACTTGCATACGATACTCTGAACAAAATAACAATCAGCTTATGGGAAGGCTACCAGAAGCCAGACTGACACCAGCAAGAGCCTTTAAAATTTCAGGAGTGGACTTTACAGGCTACATTAACATAAGATTTTCCCCAGGCCGAGGAGCTAAATCTTACAAGGGTTACATCTGCGTTTTTATTTGTTTCTTTTCAAAGGCAATACACCTGGAAGCCGTCTCTGACCTGAGTACTAACGGTTTCTTAGCAGCTTTTAGAAGATTCGTATCGAGGCGAGGACATTGCGAAACATTGTACTCCGACAATGGCACGAATTTTATCGGTGCGGATAGGGAATTGCGAAACATGTTTGACCGCTCAATATCTCAACTTCCTGACGAGCTTCAACATCTCCTTGTGAACGAAGGTACTACCTGGAAGTTCATCCCACCACAAGCACCAAACTTTGGAGGCTTATGGGAAGCTGGTGTCCGCTCTGCAAAAAAACATTTGAAAAGAGTTATAGGAGATAGTACACTTACCTTTGAAGAGCTAACAACAGTTTTGACACAGATCGAAGCGTGTCTAAACTCCAGACCCTTATCGTACATGAGTGATAATCCCGATGACCCCATGCCGTTAACTCCAGGACACTTCTTAGTAGGAGAACCACTACTTGTTATACCGGATGAGACTTGTGAGGAGAAACAAATTTCAGAATTAAGACGTTGGAAGTATTGCCAAAAATTAATGAACGATTTTTGGAGGAAGTGGTCCGATGAATACTTAGTAACTTTGAATCAAAGACACAAGTGGACCACAAGAAGACCGGAGCCTGAAGTCGACGACATCGTTATTATCAAAGATAAGAATATTCCTCCAGCTAAATGGTATTTGGGCAGAATCATTGAAAAACATAGTGGAAAGGATAACATAACGCGTGTAGTGTCCATTAAAACAAAAAATGGTATTTGTAAAAGACCGTGTAGTAAATTATGTTTTCTTCCTAAAGTTACCGAATAATTTGTTATTGTAATTAGTTTGCTATTCGAGTCATAGTTATACTTTATTTTTATATAGAGAGTTGAGTTAGAAATTACTATGTATGTATGCGAAATACTGCTCACGGTGGGCGGTTGTTGTAATTAGATAACTTCCTAAAGATTTGTTTATGTTTTCTGATTTCAATTTAACTTAAATTATTAGAGCTTTATGTTTAAGTTTCGTAAAGAACTACGTTCTTTGGTGGGCGGAATGTTCAAACTTATAATGTAACCTAACATCTTAATATCAATAACTGTCAAATGTGTCAAGTGTCAAATATATGTCAATTGTCATGTGTCAAGTTGCAATTGTTTCTCAAGGTCAATAATAGATGACGCTACTGTGTTTCTAAATGGCACTATCGAAATTATTTTCTGCATATGTATATAGTCTTAAGATGAGTGAATAAATGGAGTTTTGTTTTGAGTAATAGTGTGTTTCATTGAGTAACCCGCCGCGTGTGTAATCGAGTGAGTAAAATTTAAACAATAATAAAAAGTGAAAAAAAATCGCAGTAGGATGAAACCCATTAGAAAAGGAGGAAAATATGATAAAAATGTAAGGAAAAATAAATTACGGTCAATGCGAGTTCGGGAAGTGGGAGGGGGGTGCTTTTAAGAGAAAAAAATGGTCTCTCTCGATTTCCGACAAAACTACAAGTCCTACGGAAAAAAGTTCAATGGCAAAGTTGTAGGTAATAAAAAAATCTACAACCTTTGTATCAGCAATTTTTTCACATAACCTCAAAATTTAGGTGAAAAATTCAAAAAACCAAGTTTTTGGTTTTTCATTTTTATCTACTTCAAAATTTTTTTTTCTACGAAATTTTGTAGAAACTTACTTTATTATGTCCCAAATACGCTGTAATTTATTTGATTGAAAATATTTATTTTTTCGCCCTATTTCAACTTAATACCAAAAAACAACTTAATTTTCAATCGAAAATTCTCCCGTCAAAATACTAAAAACTCCCGTAAAAACTTGGAAAGCCTTTTGTTCATTGAAATTTCTACTTTGGGGCCATCCATTAATCACGTGAAGTTTTTTTTTATATTTTTTGACCTCCCCTCCCCCTTAGTGATACGTGGTGAGGTTTAAGACTACCCCTCCCCCCTTCCCCCTATATCACGTGTATTGTTTCGTACCTGCAAAGAATAAATTTTTTTATTTATAAAAAAATACTGGTATAAGTATCATCTAATTTTATTATAGTAAATTAAAGACTACTATAATAAACGTTCAGAGGTAGACAGAAAGATTGCAGTTTGTTTTTGAATGACATAAAAATAATGAAAGATATGCGAACAAGTTGTACGCGTTTGACTAAAAATAAATACATGTAACGCCGCTTTTCGGTTGAGTATCGCGCGCTTGTCGAAAAATAAATACTACGTGATATATTACTTTCCCCCCCCCCCCCCCTTGTGATATTTCGTGATGTTTTGATGGACCCCTCCCCCCCCTTTCGAGCCTCACGTGATTAATGGACAGCCCCTTTCTTATGGTGTAAAAAAAAATAAACATAACCATAGTAAATGTTCTCAGGAAATGCATACAAACAGTGTGACAATGAGCTATTACTAAATAAATATTTTCAATAAAATAAATTACAGTGTATTTGGTACATAATAAAGTAAGTTTCCATAAAATTTCGTAGAAAAAAATTTTTTTTGAAGTAGATAAAAATGAAAAACCAAAAACTTGGTTTTTTGAATTTTTCACCTAAATTTTGAGGTTATGTGAAAAAATTGTTAACACAAAAGTTGTAGATCTTTTTATTACCTACAACTTTGCCATTGAACCTTTTTCCGTAGGACTTGTAGTTTTGTCGGAAATCGAGAGAGACCATTTTTTTCTCTTAAAAGCTCCCCCCCTCCCACTTCCCGAACTCGGATTGACCGTAATTTATTTTTCCTTACATTTTTATCATATTTTCCTCCTTTTCTAATGGGTTTCATCCTACTGGGTTTTTTTTTGTTTCAAAAATTATCGGCACTGGTCTAGAATGGGAAATCTTCATACAAAGCGTCCGAAACGACACAAACGAGTGCGTCAATGATAATCGTCCGCTATATTGACGCTAACGTCGATAGCAAGTATCGCATCCAAAAATTTTGAATCTTTAAGACACATATTACAGGCAAAAATATTAATTACTTATTGTGTTGATAAAGTTGACATGTTATGATTAAAAATAGTACTTGATGATACACTTTCAAATTGAGTAAAAAAATACAAGTTATTTTTTTAACTTTTATTAACCAGCCGGTACCCGCGACTACGGCGGCGCTAATATTAGATGAGAATAACTGGAAAATTTCAATGAAATTAGTTGTAACTATACTTACTAATGTAATAAAGCTGTGTTTGTTTGAACGCGCTATTCTTGGGGATTATTAATTCGATTTGATAAATTATTTCGGTGTTAGATAGCTCATTTATTGAGGAAGACTATAGGCTATATTATATCGTCTCGCTAAGACTATTAGGAGCGGAGCAGTGCGGGTAAAACCGCGGAGCACGGCTAGTTTTATATATAAAGGTACGTATAACACTTTTGTTTCCGACACTGTTGTTTAAAGTCAACAATAATATTGCAAATCTCTTTATAAACTACATTCGTTGCGCTTTTTTTCCGTTTCACATCACTGGTCTGTGAAGATCGAAAGAAAGAATTTTTAATTATCGTAATTTGCGTTACATTTCTTAAACGTACGCGATCATGATACATTGTAACTCAGCCGTGTAACGCGTGCGCAGGACCTGGTGATCGAGGCGCTGTCGTTCCACCTGGTGCGGGGGTCGGGTCGCGCGCTGGCGGGGGGGGGGGGGGGGGGGCCGCGCACGCGCCCGCGCTGCCCGCCGCGCGCGCCCGCCGCGCTGCTGGTGGTGGGCGGGCAGGCGCCCAAGGCCGTGCGCGACGTGGAGGCGCTGGAGCTGGGCGGGGGGGGCTGGCGGGCCGCCGCCGAGCTGCCGTCGCGCCGCTGCCGCGCGGGGCTGGCGGCGGTGGGCGGGCGGCTGTACGCCGTGGGCGGGTTCAACGGCACCCTGCGCGTGCGCAGCGTGGACGTGTACGACGTGGCGGCCGACGCCTGGAGCGCGGGCCCGCCGCTGGCCGCGCGCCGCTCCACGCTCGGCGTCGCCGTCATCGGACACGTCATCTACGCGGTGAGACACCTCCTCGCTCGGTACTTATGCTTACATACATATGCGACACTTAGTTTCAATCGTAATGCAGTTATTTGATGGGAAATAAAAGGCTTAATTATTATTATGATTTATGGCGATACCGTCCGACGCAAACTCGAGAAAGGACACCTACACTTCGATGGCTCGCATTTCAACCCAAAATTAATAATTATTGAATTTATATTTTTTGGTTTTATGGCATTCAAATGCTTTATAAATATAAATTTATAAAGAATAGAAAAAATTCGATCCCGAAGCGGGACTCGAACCCGCATCCTTCGCGCCATTCCGGGGCGGATGCCTAACCAACTCAGCCACTCGTGACCCGCCTGAGCGATCGAATTTATTCTATTCTTTGAGTTTTATGTGTCTTAAGGGACACACCGCGCGCCATCTATTGAGATGATTTAACAGGGTGCGGGTTCGAGTCCCGCCTCGTGATCGAATTTTTTCTATTCTTTATAAATTTATATTAATAATTTTTGTTAAATTATTAAAGCAAAAAGAGGTTTCAAAAATAGAAACAACACAGTTACTTTCTAAATTAAATCGATAAATCGACATTTCATTATCCAATTGCTATTTTATGGATTCCGAAACACAAAAGAAATAAAAAACGGAATCTTATAAGATGTCTCATAGTCGAGCCGATTAATCGATACAGACTTGTCATTTGTCAAACATTTGTCAATCGAACTTGAAACACATGTCAATTTTAAAATTCATCAGGCGAATTCCTCTCCTAGTAATATATGTACTTTCTTTCGTTAATCTAAGGAGCAAAATAAAACAAATATCTACGTAATTAAAAAAAAACACAACGCATTTATTATTAATTTATTATGATTTTTATTCACAAGTAATAAATGCATTCGATTCTAGATGTCAGATTTAGATTTTTAAAATAACGTCTCTGGTATTTAAAAAGAGAAAAGGTTTATTGACACAAATTGTAGCGACGTCAATTCTTTAAATTAGAAATTGTTTATTATGTTTAGAATGGTTTAGGTATCAGTAAAATGAAATCTTAAAATTACTTGTATCGGTCATTATTATTATAAATATGTAATCGTTATTGAAAAAAAATTAAACAAACGTGCAGTTCTATCAAAACGAAATATCATGTTATTCTATTTCGTCGTTACTAGATTATGTTGTTGAATTTTGTTGAACTGTCAAACGGGATCTTCCAGTGATAAGTCTTCCAGTAATCTCGACATTCAGTATCTAGTCACATCTTATAAATAAAGGAAAAATTGTGAGTCAAAAATTTTAATCTTCAACACATAATAAAAAAAGTAGATTTGTGCGAAACTTTCGGTGTGTAAGGTCGACTCGCATTTGTCCATCCTTTTACTACTTACGGATACGGGATTACAATTTTGGTTTTTGTTTTCGTTATGTTCGTTTTAAATTACTCGTTGATAAAAGTCATTGTTCACACGCCAAGAGAATATTATCATAAGAACATTTTTTTTTCAACTGATTTTAAACATCGGCGGTGCTTTAATCATAATCTATTGATACATTAGGTAATCTAGATTCACAATTTATTAAGAAAGTCTCATTTCATTGTTCATTTAAGTTTTTTTTTTACTTTCACTTTTAAATTTTTCATTTCATTTATGAATATCATCCATTTTGATTTCTTCTAATTCACAAGTTAAATGAATACATTCGATTCTAGATGTCAGATTTAGATTTTTAGAATAACTTCTAAAAATAATTCTAAAACTTGACTTGTCAAAAATCTATGATAGTATAACAATTTCAGTATTTTTTTTCGAGCGTGTTTTTTTAAACTATTTTATAATGAATTATTATCTGTATTTGATGATGTGCGTGTCCGTAAGTGTGCGGGTGTGTGTGGCGGCAGGTGGGCGGGTTCGACGGCGCCACGGGGCTGAGCTCGGCGGAGGCGCTGGACACGCGCGAGGGCGTGTGGCGGCCGCTGGCGCCCATGAGCACGCGGCGCTCGTCCGTGGGCGTGGCCGTGCTGGACGGCAAGCTGTACGCCGTGGGCGGCTACGACGGCGCCTCGCGCCAGTGCCTCAGCTCGGTGGAGCGCTACGACCCGGCGGCGGGCGCGTGGGAGGCGGTGGCGGAGATGGGCGCGCGGCGCTCGGGCGCGGGCGTGGGCGTGGCGGGCGGCGCGCTGTACGCGCTGGGCGGGCACGACGGGCCGGCCGTGCGCCGCTCGGCCGAGCGCTACCGGCCGGGGGCGGGCGGGGGCGGCTGGGCGCCGGCCCCGCCCATGGCGGCCGCGCGCCGCAACGCCGCGGTGGCCGCGCACCTGGGCCGCCTCTACGTGGTGGGCGGGGACGACGGCGCCGCCAACCTCGCCACCGTCGAGGTGACGCGTCCCACACTATCGCATGTTCTCTAACGAACACTTTATTACATTTTTATTTGTTTATTATATTTGTATAAGAACATGATATTCACATAGATGTTTTTTCGTCATAATGACAAATGACACGTATCGTATACGGCTAGCAGTATGGCACTGACAGGACCGCCATATAAAGTTCGCGTATTAAGAGAGAAATAATAAACTCGAGATATAGATACAAACTGATTTCGTTTATTAAAAGGTCTTATTATAGTATACTCCTCACGAGAACATTGAAAATATCAATATATAAAAATTTATCATTAAGTATAAAATTTAGCTGCTCTTAAAAAGGCATTCTTGACGTATCTGCAACGTGAGGAAATTCTGGGAACTCTTAATTTTATTTTTTCCAAAGCCTGAATTAGTTATGCAATGTAGGTATGATCTTACAAAGAAACATCTGGTACAAAAATAGACGACGCTTTTTTAGTACATTTATTTTGGGTTTTTTAGTAGTTTCATAATTGATAAAGGTATTTCCAGTCCGCAATTCTAAAGCTTTTAGACATTTATTTAGAATTTTTTTTTTCGATTCTATTTCTTATTCATTTATTTAGATAATTAAAAACGCGATACCTAAAAAAGAAATTTTTAGTTACTTATAGGTATAAAACTAAATCGATATAAATATAAGCCTTTCGTTATATATTCAGTTATACCTATGTTATTTAATGTATTATTATAAGTTGTCTATAAACTTTTAAAATTAAATAAGAGCGCTGCAGTCGTACCTGTAGTGAACCCATATAGAAAAAATAAAACCATTTTTATACTAATAAAACATTTTTTCGTTTGTAGTCTATGCTTTTTTTTAACTATATAGAATATATAACGACAAAATTGTGTAAAATTAAGTGTTTTTTGAAGTGAAAACTTCTTTAGCGGCGTTGGGTATAAAATCTTAAACTCGCGTCAGGACACGTGACCTGATCGAAAAAGCGTAAGACGGATGGATATCAAACATGCTCAACGTTAATAATCAAGTTTTCACTTCTGCCGGCACTCCCGGAGTGCAACCCGTCTTTTTTTTTTTAGTAAGTTTTACACCCGCGGATAAAAAAATAAAATACATATAACTCGTATAGTTTAGCGATACCTCGTTCTGAATCACGCAAGCGAAATATGTTCGCAATAGAGCATATATATACAATTTTCCGACATCGAGTAGACTAATTGAGGATCCTCTCCTTTTCGATGGGGGATTCCACCTTCCTTCGTTCACGTACACAACAACATAATTGTGTCAGGTGTTCGACCCGACGACGGAGCAGTGGACGACGCTGCCGAGCGCCATGTCGCTGGGCCGCTCGTACGCGGGCGTGGCCGTGGTGGAGCGCGCCCTCTGACCCGCGGCCCCGCCCCGCGCGCCCCGCCCCGCCCGCCCCGCGCACACCCCCGACCCGCCCGACCCGCACGACCCGCCCCGCGCGCTCTACGCCAACGACCACGTGTACGCCAACCCGCCCGCGCATCGCTGCCGGAACCGATTCGTGAGACGCTTTTCATTACTTCACTTCTACATACATTTTATAAAATATATTTTTTTTTATTTTATGTGGTCGTTCATTTTTTTATATTGAAGTGAAACTTCTTTATCGGGGTTGGAAAAAAAATTAGTGTAACATTTTTTCGTTACGCGTGACATTTTTCCGTTAAGCGCCATCTTTTTCTTGTCTCTACCACGCGTGATTCGACGTATTTCTGTAAAGTTGCATATAGTAAATTATTTTTTGAAAAATAAGGTCATAAAGAAGTTTCACTTCTTACGCGTGTACACTGGTACACGCACACATTTTTTTTAATTTATTACCTTTATTTCAGGTGATAGACAATAAATTTTACAGACCCATAGAATAAAATTTATTCTATTTAATACCTTACAGACTAACATACATAATATAATTTAAACTAAGTGTTTATGATCTATCGTCACTTTATTTTTTATTTTTGTTCACGTGAATTGTAATATGCATTGTCATTGTGTCATCTTAGCGTCTGAGTATTGATCACATCTTATATTAAAATTTGTGTTGTAATTAATATAACCCTGCGCTAAAGAAAGTAATGTGTACTTAAATTGCTCATGTGTATTGTGTCATCTTAGCGTTTGTTTGAAGGAATTAAACTCAAAGCGATACATAAAATGGGAGTTAATAATATATTAAGCATTACACACAATTCACGGCACTTCATAAAGCTATGTTATTTCCATTGTGTTTAATATCATTCTGACCACATTTCCAGATTGACGAGAACGTGTACGAGAGCGTGGAGGGAGTGGGCGGTGCGGGGGGTGTGGGCGGGGCGGGCGCGGGGCGCGGCGCGCTGTACCGCTGGTGGCGCGTGGGCAACGCGTGCCGCCGCCACCGCCGCGCCTCGCAGACGCTGGAGTTCCACCAGCAGGGCGGGGCGGGGGCGGGGCGCGGCGTGGTGTGCGTGGGGCTGGTGGGCGAGCGGCTGTCGGCCTCGTGCTCCACCATCGACGCGCCGCGCGTGCTGCTGCTGCGCCGCGCGCCCGCCGCGCGCCCGCCGCACCGACACGCGGTACGCGACACTTGTGTTCTTATCTATGTTTTTTTTTTTTTTTTTTTTTTTTACTTAGGATAGGGAAGCGCTTGACCACAATCTCGCCTGATGGAAAGCTGAGATGCGGTCTAAGATGGTACGCGCTTCCCTAGTAGGTACCGGTTCACTCTTCGCTTGAAGACCCCCATATTGTACTCGTCGGGGAACACAGATTCAGGAAGCGCGTTCCAGTCCCTTGCGGTTCGAATGAAGAATGTAGAATCGAACCGCTTAGTCCGGGTACATGGAACGTCCACCATATGGCGATGCCTAGAATCTGTGCGCCTCGACGATCGATGGAAGAACGGGGATGGCGGAACAAGTTCGTGAAGTTCCGCAGCGCACTCACCAAAGTGTATCCGGTAAAAAACCGATAAGCTGGCCACTCTGCGACGATGAGCGAGGCTCTGGAGTTTTTTGCCTACTAGCTCATCGTCGTTTATGAGCCTCTTGGCACGCCTCTCTATCGCCTCAAGCGCCTCCAGCTGGTACTTGGCGGAACCGTCCCAGAGGTGAGAGCAGTATTCCATGCACGATCGGACTTGTGCTTGATAAAGGTTGAGCAACTGTCCCGGGCTGAAATACTGTCTCACATTCGCCAGAATTTCAAGCTTTTTTGAGGCTACTTGGGCTTTGGATTCTATATAGGAACCAAAGTTCAGAGTAGGCGTCAAGGTGATGCCAAGAAGCTCGAGGTGGTTGGTTATCGGCACGGATACACCCTGGAAAGTCGGAGTCAGATGGAATGGACTCCGTTTAGCGGAGAATAGACACGCCTGGGTCTTAGTAGCATTGAACTTGACCAGATTGGCATCGCCCCAGTCGGAGACCGCCTGTAAGGACAAGTTCATGCGATCGACCATCGCCTCCCGTAGAGACTGGATTTGTGCCACACTGGCTCGCGCGCTGGATACATATCTCTCCACAACAGTGCTATCGTCTGCGTACCCATAGATACCGGGTTTCAGCAGATCGTTGATGTGTAGCAAGAAGAGTGTTGCGGAGAGAACTGATCCCTGAGGGACCCCGGCATTGATAGCCATTAGATCGGACGAGCAGCCATCAACGACTACTCGTAACGACCGGTCTCTCAGAAAATCTGAGATCCAGGCGCAGAAACCGGTAGGCAGACCGTAGGATGGAAGCTTGCCAATTAGGCTATCATGCCAGACCCTATCGAAAGCCTTTGAGATATCAAGGGAGACAGCAAGTGCTTCACCATGATTCTCTATGGCCTCGCTCCAGACGTAGGTGGCGTACGCTAGAAGATCCCCAGTGGACCGGTTTCGGCGGAACCCGTATTGTCGGTCACTGAGAAGGTCGTTCGCTTCTAGGTGTGCCAGGAGCCTACTGTTCAGTACACGTTCCATAGTCTTACAGAGTATGGACGTGACTGAAATTGGCCTATAGTTGGAGGGGTCGGCACGACTGCCTTTTTTGGGCACGGGCTGCACGTTGGCAAGTTTCCAAGATTTCGGTACTATTCCAGTCGTCATCGAGAGGCGAAAGAGGCGTGTCAGAACAGGAGCAAGTTCAGGCGCACAGGTTTTAAGTACTATGGCTGGAATTCCATCAGGGCCACTGGCTTTATTCACGTCAAGATTCCGCAGCGTTTTAAGCACCTCAGTCTGACGGATGCGAATTTCCGGCATATTCACCTCGCATCCAGGTAGACTGGGAGGTTTCGCATTTGCGGGATCAAGACGAGAATTTTCCGCGAAAAGAGAAGCAAAAAGGTTCGCTTTCTCTACGGCGGTGTGAGCCAGCGACCCATCCGGTTTCAGCAGTGGAGGAAGTGAGGGGCGGCAGAAATTCGATTCAACCGTCTTAGCCAGGGACCAAAACGCTTTGCTACCAGAGGGGTAAGAAGCTAGTTTGTTCCCTATACGGCTGACGTGGTCAAATCGAGCTTTCCGTAGAGCCTTTTTGCAGGACTTGGCGGCCCGGTTGAAGGCTTTCTTCTTGTCTGACACGTCCTTGGCCTTGCGGTGTCGAGCATCAACCCATGCCAGATATGCTTCATGCTTTAGCGCTTCAACGCGTCTGCAATCGGCTCTGAACCAGGGCTGAGCTTTGCCGGACATGGCCACGTCCGAGAATGGGATAAAGTACTCCATTCCCTGTCGCAGCACATCTGTCACAGCATCCGCGCAGGTCGAAGGATCATCAGAAGAAAAGCAGACAGGCCGCCAGGGACAAGACGCAAAGAAGGAACGCATCTCATCCCAATCTGCTGACTTGTATCGCCACACGCGCCGAGAGCCCTTAGGACTGGGATCGGGCGGCGAGTAGACAGATACAGATTTCACCAGACAGTGATCGGAGCTGCCAAGCGGCGAAGAAATCGCCACCGAGTAACGGTCTGGATCTGTTGTCAGCAGAAGGTCCAAGCAATTGGCTGTGTGGCTCTCAACATCAGGAACCCGCGTCGCTCCTTGGACCAGCTGGGTGAGATTTAATGCAATGGAGAGTTTACGCATCTCTCTCCCAGCTAGGTCAGTGCACTGGTATGGGTATAGCCACTCCTGGTGGTGGGCATTAAAATCCCCCAGTAACACAAGCTGAGCGGAAGGGTATTTGTGTTGAGCAGCATCCGCCACCTCACTAAGGTACTCTGTGAGCCTGATCGTCTCCTGGTCTCCGCTGTGCGCCCGGTAGACACAGGAATAGAGAAGTTTCTCTGGGCCTGTGTCCACCAGCATCCATAACACTGAAAAATGGGGGTCTTCAAGATACCGGAGACGCCGACAACAGATGTCATCTCGGACGTACGCGCACACACCTGACCGAGCCTTAAAATTATGCTCCAGGGTGTAACCGGGATAGGACAGGTACGCCAAGTCAGACGGACATCTTATCTGCGTCTCAGTGAGGAACAAGATACACGGTTTATGAGTCTCAAGGTGGAAGTGGACTGCAGCGAGATTAGAGTGGAGACCTCTGATGTTAGTTAGGTCCACTTTCAGCGAGAGGGAGTGCTGCCGCTGTGCAACTTTATTCCTGTATCTTGCCTTGTTCATAGTTGTTTTAGAAGAGAGTGAAGTAGGTATGAAGACGGCAGTGAGTCGAGGCGCTTAACACCAAGACCAGAGACACACACTTAGTTGCCGCACTATTGGGGACTAGTCTGGAGACTGCGGGGACGCCCGAGCCCCCCCAAGTTGTCCATAGGGCCCTCTCATCCGGTCGCCAACCGGCACTATGGCGCAACTTGGGATTTTTCGCTGATTGGCGGGGCAGCCTTTCGCGTGTGGCTAGCACTCTACTTGGGCCCCCTACTGACCAGCGGTCGGCCAGCGGTGCACCGTGCCTCGGATCCCGCTAACCTCCATGACTAGGCACCAGATGCAGCAACTTCAGTGTGTGTCAGATCGTCCCGATAGTCAGAGCGCAACTGACTCGACCCGTCTTCACTAAGGCTACATCAGCTTCATCGAGTCGGAACACGGACGCTTGGCGACTCGTCTTCAGCTGATGGGTGGTCATTATAGCCGCGACAACTGTCTCCCACCATGTCACCTGTTTAGCACCACCCAGGGGCCACGTGTAGGGTTTCAGAGTTCAGGGTATACTCCTACGGACGGAGGTGACTCGGCCCCCAAAAACCAGTAACCAGTATTAACAAAATGGCGCCTTAAGTTACTATTATACAGGGTGTAATCGTTAAGTGTGCATAAGCGATTATTCCGTATCTATTGCAGATATAAAAAAAAAACTTTAAACTGATATCGAAAGTACTTAACCACAGAGCAAGTAATATAGGAAGAGACGGCACTCAGTACTTCGATTTCGAGCTCACGCACACATGCATTCCTTATCTTCCCGTGAATCTTATATACCAACATAGAGAAGTTCACGTCAAAAATGACCCACATTGCTACCAACATTTAAAAATTCACGTTGCTAGTGATGTCCCTTAAGAGTACAAGTATCGATAAAACTTCATATCGATATCGATATTTATAATTTCTTATTCAAATTTATAGGAAGGAAAAATAAAACATCAACAATTTAGATCAATAAGTTTATTATAAAACTCACTATTATCAGCAAAAATGAATAATTTCATTTGAATTTTACTGAATATCTTAAGTAGGCATGTACCTACTTATGATGTAGGACTTATTCGGCTTCAATAGTAACTATGTGAATACAACAACTAAATTCACATTTTATTCTTTTCCTTGAAATATTTACCGGGATTTCTGTTGGATAATTTCGTTCTAAATTTCGATTCCAATATTATAATATTATGCAATTATGCATGGTTGCCGTTCGATTCGCCATATTGGAATTGTACAAGAGCCGTTGTTTTCTTCGCTGTTTGCACATAATAAAATTTCCTCTCCAATTGATTCTTCAGGCAGAACATGTATTAGAGATATTTTCTCATAAATTGTTATGTAATTATTATATTATATCCTCCTATATGAACAGTCATTGGGTTACTTAATGCAAATATTGATATTTGATTCGCAATCACAATCATTTACACATAACACTTTTTTCACTTTTGGCAGAAATAACAACAAATTGGAAGAGCAGGCTAGTTAAATGTATTTGGGATAATTCAATGTACAGTTATTAGCCGAGTAAATAACAAAATCTAGGATAAACGACGAACAAATTTTATAAACTATCATCTTGCTCTATCCGAAAACAAACAATAAACGCCATTTTGAATTTAAAATTTTATACAACAAATCAACATCAAGTTGTCTATGACCATTGACAAGAATTCGAAGGAAGAAAGAAATAATTTATTTATGTATCAAGTTAAAACTAAAATATACAAAAATAAGGTTAAAAAAAAGAAGAAATAATAATAAATAATTAAAACTAAATTAATTTTTTATCTTTTATATTATTAAATCGGAGAGGCCAACATTTGAAATATTTATTTATTTTTTCTAAATGGTGGCTTACTATATTCACGGGTAGCTCTTGGAAAAGTACAATATAATATGAACTCTAACCAAAACGATGTTCTAAGTGTCGGCCCACTGGTACTTAACCTAATGTGTAAAATGGCCATAATAAATTTTTAAAAATAAAACGAGAAATATCAAAAAAATATCTTTAAACCCTCCCATACATTTAGTGTGAGAAATGAATATGAAATCAAATGTATGGACTGTTAAGCGACCGGCAATACGGTTTCCGTAGTGGTCGCTCGACTGGTGATCTTTTGGTGTACCTCACCCACAGATGGGCGGAGGCGGTTGAGAGTAAAGGGGAGGCATTGGCTGTAAGTTTGGATGTAGCGAAAGCCTTCGATCGGGTCTGGCACAAGGCACTTCTAGCGAAATTACCATCTTTCGGACTTCCTGCGAGGTTATGCGATTGGGTTGCCAGCTTCCTGGAAGAGAGGAGCATTAAGGTCGTTATCGACGGTTCCTGCTCTAAGCCTCTTTATGTGAATGCTGGTGTCCCACAAGGCTGCGTGCTATCTCCTACACTGTTTCTTCTGCATATCAATGATTTGTTACAAATCAGTAACATCCATTGCTATGCAGACGACAGTACCGGGGATGCTCTTTATCCCGGCCGTGCGAACACCTCAAAGGAAAGCCTCAATGAGAGCCGAAACAAACTTGTGTCTGAAGTCGAGTCTTCCCTTCAAGAAGTCTCGGATTGGGGCGAACTTAATCTTGTTGAGTTCAATCCCCAAAAGACACAGGTTTGCGCGTTCACCGCTAAAAAGACCCCATTTGTCGTAGAACCTCGGTTTAAGAGTACTCCCCTTAGTATATCGCCGAAAATCGGAATCCTCGGAGTTGAAATCTCGAGTGACGTTCAATTCCGCAGTCATTTGGAAGCGAAGGCTAAATTAGCCTCGAAAAAGCTTGGTGTGCTCAGCAGATCGAGACAGTACTTCAAGCCGGCCCACCGACTTCAGCTGTACAAGGCTCAGGTGCGACCGCATATGGAGTACTGTTCTCATCTCTGGGCCGGAGCCCCACAGTATCAACTCCTTCCTCTTGACCGCATCCAACGTCGAGCATCTCGAATTGTCGATGACCGTAGGCTTTCCGATAGGCTCGATCCTCTGTCAGTGCGAAGAGACGTTGCGTCTCTCTGTATACTGTACAGAATCTACTATGGGGAGTGCTCTGAGGAATTGTTCCACCTACTACCAGCCGCACAGTTCCACCACCGGACCACACGCCGTAAAAACCAGTTCCATCCGCACCATCTGGATGGTTGGCGCTCCACCACTGTCCGCTTCACCCGCAATTTCCTTCCGCGTACGGTGAAACTGTGGAACGATTTGCCACCTGCGGTGTTCCCGAACAACTACGACATTGGGGCCTTCAAGAAAAGAGCTTATTTGTCCATAAAAGGCCGGCAAAGCACCTGCAACACTTCTAGTGTTGCAAGTGTTTATGGGCGGTGGTGACCACTTACCATCAGGTGGCCCACCTGCCCCTTTGCTTGCTCTGACATAAAAAAAAAAAAAAAAAAATGGAAGCGTTTAATGTAACATTTTTGGATATTTCTGGTTTTATTTTTAAAAATTTATTATGGCCATTTTACTCTTTAGGTTAATTACTTTCGATATCAGTTTAAAGTTTTTTGTTATCTGAAATAGTTACGGAAAAATTGCCTGTGCACACTTAACGATTACACCCTGTATTACGAGAAAAGTTGCGAGCGAACGCTATTGACTAATATTATATTGCGAGGATAAGATTTTTTCTATATCCGATTACGTTAGAAACTGATTTTCATTAAAATATTAGTAGATTACGAATATGTAACGTGGCCATTTTATAAATGCCACTCGCCTCTTTATCATAATATAAAAATGTAAAAATAAAATAAATCAATATGTACCACGCACGTGTAAGTATCGTACAAGTGAGAGTAACGTGTGTGCAGATGGAGGAGCACGCGTGCTGCGAGGCGGACGAGCAGCTGCCCGAGGACCGCTCCGCCGGCGCCTCGCCCGAGCGCGCGCGCACGCCCGACCCGCCGCCCGCCGGCCCGCCGCCCGCCGGCCCGCCGCCCGCCGGCCCGCAGCCCGCCGGCCCGCCGCCCGCAGCTGAGCCCGCGCACGAGGAGCCGTACGACAGCGACGCCGACTCGGACAGCTGCACCGAGCACTGAGCACACACACACTGTTGGAGTGGCCTGTGCCGTGTACACGCGGGACTTTGTGTTCAACGTGTCCTATATACTATACACTTGTGCGTTCTCTAGTGGACACTTTCGATGATGTGTTTCACGATTAAAATAAACGACAGTATACGATATTGTCGGTTCGATGTGACCGTAGTTGTATTTCGTATTGTTAATTTTTAACTATAAAACTCGTAAGTGATTTCTGATATAAATTTAGTGATAATTTGAGTTGGCGCATTGTGATATAGAGGCCGAGACGCTTTTACTGTGAAACATTCCACTAGTTATGTACCAATAAACGAATCTCATATTATTGTTTTTATATTTCTCTTTTAATTTTCATATTACGTGCTGTGTGTAGTCATTGTGTGTAGTGTAGGAAGCATTTGAATGCGGGTATATTTGAATCATACCCATATGCGAGCGATGGTGTGTGAATATTAGAGTTTAGATACTAATATTTAGGTCATACAAGTGTAGTGATGCTGTATCCCGTCGTATTAATATTTGATTATTCACTCGGATATAATAATATAATAGTAAATCACACATAATATGCATTTACAATATACGCTTAAGTGTTTAGAGGTAAGATTTAAGAATTACTCTAAGAGTCAGTCAATGGAGAATTTTCTTTCGAGAAATATATTAAGATAATCGAGGGAAATAAATGTGATAAGGATTCACACGAAGTCGTTGTGGAGCGCGAGACATCGACACAACATGGATGGCAATACTCGGAAATGTTACATTTGAGACCGTTAATATCACTTATTAATTCTTATATAAATACCTAATTATTAAAACCTATTTAGCAATTTTTATATTAATTATTAGTGTGTACAATTTTATATAATTGTATTATCACGTAACATCCCGCCTCTTGCCTACCTCCTCGTTACCATGACTACCTGTCCTCGAAGCTTGAGTCTATACTCTATGTTATTAAATAATACAACTTCACACATATAAAACTGTTTCAATATATGTGTTATAACGCCATGTATCAGCAAAAATATATGAATAGAATTAATATTATTTTCTTGCTGTCTTATTTTCTGTAGAGCAACAACACCCGAATTAAGCAACGAATGATGCGTTTTTTTTGAATAGTTTTAGTTATTATTTAGTAAAATTATACACAGATATATGTATTTACAACATATTATTATGCATTACAATTAATTAGACAATAATTTGTGCTTCTCCATTGTGCCTTCCCCTAGCTGTGTCTGCTGTATATAGAGATATAGAGCTCTCTTCAGTTTTTATTTTATTTTATTTTGAGTTTTTGCAAATCATATTGAGTCTCTTAAAATTCAATACAGTGACTTTCGGTCAGTTTGCCAGCATTCCATGTCAGGTATTTGTGTAAATAAAATAATATAATTTTGTGTCGTGGAATACATAATGTGGTGAAATAGCTTGTTATAGTGTAGGTGTAGCCTATGTGGAATATTTATAACTTCAATAGAAAACGTTTAGTTTCCATTAAATTTTTATCTATTCAAGTGTATTATATAATTTTATTTTAAAATTGAGTTTATTTTTCATTGAAGTATGTATAGTGAGTGTATATAGTTAAACCTTACAACGGAAGGAGTGTACACTGTACATGCACCTCAGAGCAACTCGTGAACTCATCTAGCTAGTGATGAACGTTTATATGACGTCATAATATATTACACATACATATATTTAGTAATTGTTATTTACAACAACGCTACAAACTGTATCTACTTGTTTATCTTTATCTAGTGTATTACATATATAGGAAAAACATGTTTGTATTATTATATATTACAGATTACCACACTAAAGTATGAGTAATTACATACTTATCGTAAAAATATTGAGCATTTTTTTATCACTCTTTCAGAGAAAGCAAATGGGATGATGTTTTTAAAAAACAACAAACTAACAAACTTTGAAAAAATGCGTGTATGCCGAGCCCGCGTATCAGAAGTGAAACTTCTTTGGCAAGATTAAAAAGATACCAAAATCGTCGCCTTACTCCATGACTTGACGGTATTGCCATGACGCGACCTTAAAAATTTACTAAACGACAACGCGCCTAAAGAAGTTTCACTTCAAAATTATGCATACACGTACTTATATTATGTATAATGTATATACCAACTTTGAAGAACTTGTACAACATAAAAGTTGTAAGTTTTTATTGTAAACTTGTAAGATATTATTTTTCACCTACCTACATTTATAAATTTTTACAATAAGCATTTTTCAAATTGCTATCAAATCGAGTAAACTAGTTACTTTTAGTGTAACATCATAATTAATTCCTAGAAACATTGTGTATTGATTTGCTATTATACCAAATGCATAGATATCTATATTTGATGCCCTAATCTTAATTTGGAATTGTGTTTTTAAGTAAACGAACTCTATTTGATCTGTAGCGAATTGTTTAATAAAACATTTTATTACTTAATATATTTGTGTTTTATTTAATACCGATTTAAAGTAACACAAAACGCCCAGTTTTTATACCTTTATCGGATTTGGTGTAAAAAGTAGATACATAGGTATTTTAAAGCGATATTTATACAAATTGTGTTAAAATTGCGCAACGCGAAATGTAAAAAGTTAGTTATCGGTGGAGGGAGTTATTATATTATAATCTAGTAGTATTGTACGTGAGTAAAATAAAAATTAAGTATGAAAAAAAAACAAAAGGAAAACATTAGACATAACACTCATTTTATACCAAAAACCATACAATATAGATGTGGCATGGCATGAATGGGCAACACCTAGTATACACAGATGCAGGAACGTTTTATATGAGTTATATGGCATGAAGCAATATAACAAAGATTGTCATTTCTTAGTTATGTTAGAAATTATTCAAAAACTTTTAAAAAAGTTTGTATCACTGCCAAGTGCTTGTATGTCAGAGATAAAATACGCAACTCTGATAACAAAGTTAAAACGGTTTGGGCAATTATTAATGGTGAAATGGGCAAAAGCCAATCAAATAGTACCATAAAACTTGTTAATGCTGGTAGGGTCATTGACAAAAGTGCTGATGTTGCGCTTGCTTTTGAAGATTTTTTTAGTAGTGTCCCTGCTAGTATTACCGAAAAATTAAATTCGTCATCAGCGCTTGCGGAGTCCTACTTGAGGGACCATATAATTTATTATTAAATGCAAAAAGAACAAATTGTGTAGAATTTATCCTTCCAAATGTAAAAAAAGGTGAAAAGGGATATTATTTTAAACGGGGAGGTATTATACCCTGTGGATTCTACTGTTTTTCTTGGATTGACACCAGATGAGAAGTTACAATGGGGGGCCCATGTTGCCGCCACCGCTGCTAAGCTTAGTTCAGCTGCATATGCAGTTCGAAGAATAAGGCATCTCACCGATGTAGACACGGCTAGATTGGTTTATTTTAGCTACTTTCATAGCATTATGTCCTATGGAATTCTGCTATGGGGCAGGGCTGCAGATATTGAAACTATATTAATTATATTACAGAAAAGAGCCATACGCTCTATAAGTATATAATTTACGTGCTAGGGACTCACTAAGAGATCTCTTTAAGAATACTGGTATCCTCACTGTACCATCACAGTATATATTTAATAATATTTTATATGTACACAAAAACGCAGACTTACACACAAGAGTAGGAGATAGACACTGTTATGGCACAAGGAACAGAAATAAAATTGAAATGCCATTTTACCGGTTAGCTAAAGTTAAAAATTCATTTATGGGTCAAGGTATACTTTTTTACAACAAAATTCCTCATAGTATTAAAGAGTTTAGTAGTGCTAAATTTAAGAATTATGTAAAAAACGTCTTAGTTCAGAGAGCCTATTACAGCATTAAGCAATATATGGAAGATAAAAACCCATTGTTGTCGGTTGTCGGGTGAGAACCGCAGGACAGTTCTTTGGCATATTATGATAATATATACGTACGGTTACTTACATATTTTGTAAAATTAAATTGTAATACTGAAATGATTTAAAAGAGCAACTATGGAGTTTCTTGCCGATTCTTCTCCATACATACTGCTTTCCGAATCGGTGGTAAATGATAAAAATATGTATTGAAGTTTCAAAAGTGCTTCTCGAAGAAGTCTAATTGAATAAATAAATGTTTGAGTTTGAGTTTAAATGTTTGAGTTTGGCAAGTTCAGCTATACTTCATCGTCAGCTGGCCTTACAGTTGAGATTTCTTGGCCAACAGGGGTAGATAAGGAAAATGATTCGAATATCTAAAGCTATTACGTAACTTAACTACATAGATTATTATGGTCTTTTAGTATACTTTACGTAAGTACCTATCTATTGAACATTGTATAGGCTAGCTTAAAGAATTTAATAAATTTTAATGCATAGAGCCACCGGCCGCAATGACTCTTTCAGGATTTCATTTTGCGTAAATTACACAGGACGAGGCGCAATGAATGGATAATCTTGAAGCTGTAGATAGAGCACGTTGTGGAAGTTCAGAAAAACGCATTCTGTTCAAATAAATAAAAAAAAAAGTTGAAAGTGGCCAACATTTTTAGCTCTACAAACTCTACATTTTTTTTAATGAATGATTGCTTAAGCTGTTTGCATGTGTTATTAAAGTGGTCTACATTGATCCCAATAGCTAATTGGACCCACAGACATGAAAATATATGTTTGTATAATATCTGTGATTGGACCAGCTAAGCAAGCATGTGCAAATAGCTGTACAAAATATTACTTGACACATGCAAGCATCTTGAAGCAATCATTCATTCGTCGTAGTTTTTGTATTTAAGAATTAAAGCTAAGAATTATAAATGAAACCAGAAATAAAGTGAACCATATCCATTTTGGAATTTTAATGAAACTGGTATGTTTTTTTTTTCTTAAATTGGCACACTGATTATTTTTTTACACCCCGACCCCCGTTATATTAAACTTTGGAACAAAAACATGAAATTTGATTTTTATATTCGTTTAAAAACAACTATGACTGCGCCCTTTGAAATAAGATGGTGCATTTGTTCAGCAATACTATCCAAAATAAGATTGATAATATTCCTTTATTTGTAGTTACAGCACCAGAAAGAGTGGCAAAGGGTGTCATTTTATAGAATTTTCGAAAATGTCAAATATCTCGAAAACCGAGACTTTTAGGAAAAAAATAATACAACAAATTATACCTACCTAGTTGCTATTGCTTTAATTTTTTATAACTCATATGGCTTACAAAATTATAAAAGAAAAAAGTATTGTAACTAACTGAATACATCTGAATATATCAAAATCCAGAAAAACACAGTTAGTTATGTAATAACAATATTATGAATTTGTAACAAGATATTTTTTCAACTACATAGGTTTGATGTTTTCGAGCAATCAGAACAATGCGTGACAGTTTTCTGTGTAGTTAAGAGAAGACAATGGTGAATGAGTCCAGAGCTGAGGTTGAATGAGGACTCTGGTAAATGGTGAGCGGCGGCGGTGGCGGCCCTCCGGCGCACGGAGGCCGGAGGGCAGCACTGGCGTCTGGCAGTGAGTGCGCGCGCTCAGTGCTGCGAGCACGTCCGGCCACTCGTCGCACGCGTCGCCCTCCGCGCGGCTGCTCGTACACACATCGATCTGTGCTCTGTGCCCTGTGCCTGTGCTCGAGCCGGGCTCCCGAGTGGCTCTTCGTAATATTGTATAACCCAAGTATAACCGCTTCGATTCGTCGTAAGCTGTGAGATCCAGTTGGTGTATGTACTGTGTACTTCCTCGTGTAAACATTTCTCGCCATCGAAATTAAACGGCTCGTTAAACATTAGATGTTATATGAAAGGCGTCAAATTACCGCGTTTTTACCTACTTTCGATGTAACTGCATTTCCGCGGCTCGCATATCGGGATCGTTAATATTAAATGATTACGGTACAACGGTCACCGGCGACCGGCGATTAACGGTACGTTACAGCGAATTGAAGAAACTTTTATAAACGCTTAATAAATGATATGCTAGGTGAGCACTAAGCAGAGAGCGCAGAGGCGCGCTGCCGCCTGTCGCGGATCACGAGGCGCGGCTCCTCCTGCGGCCGCGCGCTGGCGCTCCGAGCCCACACAACCCCACACACCACACACCACACATTCACGTTCACGATTGCAATGTGCCCTGTGCCGTATGCGGTATGGGAATGCCCTATGCAGGCGACACCTAAGTTGCGCAAGTCTTATCAAAATATAGGCATACCCATACATATACATATACAGCAATAATATTACAGACACGCGAGTATTACAGAACGGTAAACATATTAAAGGATCATTTAGTTTTGTAACTTTTCAACGTCTATGTATATACATAATTATGTTTTAATCATCATAGAATAATGTCAACCCCCATAATACATTTTACAACTTTTTAAAACTAATCTTTGTTTCCTAAGACTACGAAAGAAAATAACAGTTGAGATTATCAAACTCAGATCGCAATATTTAATTTGCCTACGAAGGCATATTATTGGCTTATTGCAATGAATTAGATCACAGCCCTTAGAGAGTTGGAACTTACTGAACTGCGAACGGTAGAGCCGGATGGTAGAGCTTCTTCGGGGAAGGGCGCTCGAAATTTTCTATCCTGTAATTTTAACTTTTAACATGATAATATAAGACTGGTATGGATAGCATATACAATAAATCATTTTTATTTCATGCATACAAAAATAACAGTAACCAACGTCCGTCAAGAAGAAAAAGTCCAAAAAGAATAAAAAAACGAATTTTAACCGTGCTTCTTGAACTCTTAATAATTCTTATAATAATATAATATTTATTAATAAGAAAGCAATTAAATAAACATCGATTGTTTTTGCGTTAAATACTTGTTGCTAGTTCGTGTTAAAAATTCCTCTCGCTCTACCTGAGAGTCGGTGCTGTTGTACTACAATGTATCTTTGCTCGATGCTCGAAAATGTATTTTCTCAGTTAGGTACGGTTGTACGTCAGTTCAAATGTTGTGAATTGAAACACCAAATATGATAACGTGCGTAGCTGCTGACTGCTGAGGATGGCTGCATACCGGAGATGACGGCGCGTGCAGCTCGGATCCCGGCGGCATGAAGAAGTTCATGCGCACGCGCGCCCCGCCCGCGCCCCCCGCGCACCCCGCGCACCTCGCGCACCCGGCTGCCGCACATCATGCGTCTGCCACCCTTGGAGCTCACAAAACCAATGGCATTGGAAGCAAGTATATTTACAGCTATGTATTAATTATAATTACTATGTTTAAAACCTCTATATCTAAAACTAGCTGTGCCCCGCGGTTTTACCCGAATTGCTCCGCTCCTGTTGGTCTTAGCGAGAGATCTTATAAAGCCTCTCATTCCTCGATAGATCGGCTATCTAGCACTGCAAGGATTTTTCAAATCGGAGCAGTAGTTCCCGAGATTAACGCGTTCAAACAAACAAACTCTTCAGCTTTGTAATATCACTAGCTGCGCTTCGCGGTTTCACCAGCGTGGCTTCGCTCAGCTGTTGGTCTTTGCTTAATGATATATAGTATATACCTAGCCTATAGCATTCCTCGATAAATGGGCAAATTGCACGAGTGACAATGGCTTTTAGTTTTTTTTACGAAGAACAGAAATTTAAGATGCTAAGGTAGCGCAAGCGCAAGCGCACCTAGCCACGCGGGACACCCGCGACGCGCCGCTTCCTACCTAGGTCTCTGTGAAACTATTAGTGCTGTGTGATTATTCGATTATTTTTGATTTATTATAGGTATTTATTTTGAAATAGATTTCTATGAGCTAAATTCAGATCACAACGCGAACGCTACAAAGGCCAAGTTTCATTGTTTCCTTCTATTCGCAACCATGTCCTTAATAATAATTTCGTGCATAATGTATTTCAAAATATCCCGATGCCAAATATGAAACCGCAGCATGATCTGTGGAATACTAAGTGCGTTACAGGTTGCTGGCCGCGCCGCACCGCCCGCACTGCACTAGCAAATTATAATTAATAATAATTAGCGATCGAACATTGTCGTGTCCACAGTCGAACTACACGATTATTTCCATGTAAACATGCGAATGGGCTGTAATTACAACTTACAAGTATGTTCATTGTTTTTTTTACAACCTGCACATCGTTTAGAACCATTTTACTTACTTACAAGTACATACGTACCTACATAACGAATATTAAGTACCTACTTTTTAATTAAATATTAAGTAGGTACCTACTTATAATTTTCTTTTTAAACTATATTATTACTATGATTATTACTATATTATACTATATATCTTGAAGCATGCGTATATTCCACTGGATAAAAATAAAATAACTATAACAATCAAGCCAATTAGAATATTATGTGAATATTGAAATTATGTTCGTTGTTATTTCAGCAACATTGTGCAATGCATAATCTACAATGTAACATTCCCTTTCGACTCATGTCGTACAGTTTACATGGAACAATTACATGGACCGACTCGAGGTCCCTCGAAAGTGCAAGCGGCCGCGGCGCTCTGGGTGTTGCCGTAATCGCACTTCGCAGCTCGGTCGTATCGGCGGGCGACAGGTGCCGCCGCTCGGGACCGCGGCCATAGCGCACGGGCCGGCGCACGGCGCGGGCACGCACCAGTGAAAGTCGCCCGACGCCGCGCCGTGAGCTCATTGACGCGCTGAGCACGGTCAATGTTAACACGCGGCGAGACGATCGGGGTCAGCGCGAGCTGCAGTCTGCAAACTGCAGTCCGCACGCTCTCATATCCACATGTGAAGAGATTAGCATTTGCATGGACGTCTATAGTCGTTTCCGACGCTCGTTGTAGTTAGTTGAATTTAAAACATTTTTCACTTGGTAAAAACGCCTACATAGAGATTATTCCATCAAAAGTTAGCCTAGTAAGATTATTATTAATTAAATATTATGTACCTACTAGTTACTAGCAATAGCATAAACTTGAAAGTTGAAGCAATAAGATCGCCGCGCCGTGTCGTCTCGAGTATAATAAGCGATGCTAATAATCATGAGTTGCTTCAGTGGGAAGGTCCATGTGTCATGTGGGTCTCGTGTACGGAGTAGCGTACTGCGACCGCGTAACGGTGCTCTGCCACTTCTCATAACCCAGTTAGCGACTGCGGCGTCGCCGTGCGTCCTAATGGCTGCTACTAGTACATTCTTATTTTAATAGGTTACTAATAGTACACATTTTATTTAAGACTATTCACTTAGGTAAGTACTTAAATACATTTCGAAAACAAATGGTTGCCCGACGCCCGTTAGAGAATGTAGGTAATATCTAGGTACCTATATCGATTAGACATTATAGATCGATGTCCAATTCGACACCGATTGAGCACTATGTAATGAAGCTACAAGAAATCTATTCTTTCAAATTGCTAAATAATAATTTTTCCATTATTAGACGAAAATGACTATAAACTAAGAATCATAAGACTAAAGTGCAGCAAATCTATTGCGATACCTATGTGGCGCGATCACAAACAAAAAACAAGTCACGATTTACTCATTCAGAGCGTGATATTGAACCGCGACAATTTAATATTTATAGTTCAGTCACAAACATTTGTTCGACAGACGAGTATATAAATCATTCGTTTAAAATACTTGTTTCCTACTGAATTTAGTCAGTTTGTGACTGATCTGAGATCTTTCCGTATTGTTTGTAAACAAAGCCACTTTAAGTCAAATTTGCTCCGACATTGGAAATTGAGGTCATTCGTACGTTATTGTGTTACTATTGCTCTCGTGGGAGCTTCGGCACACTACAGTCTGCTATTTATGCAAAGCACATTAGCTTCCAATAAACTATTGGTAGGTAGTTGTTGTACATACTTAGGTCTTACATTATATTCGTCCATGGTCTTACCTAGGTACATACAAACATTTTATTTTCTTCATTTGATTGGTAGAGCCAAGTGACAAGTCGTCTAAATTCATAATAATATGGAAAACATGGAAAATTTATTGAATCTGATATATAATTTCAACTGTTTTAAAAGTATTTAATTATAGAGTTTTAAACTCAAAGAAGAAGCCGCAAAGATTGGGCTGAGTATCAACGATACAAAAACGGAGTACCAGCACATGCGCCGATATAGAAATACAAGACAAAAGCGTGAAGATCTTACCGTTGGAGACTCCATCTTCAAGGGTGTAGCCACATTTAAGTATCTTGGGTGTCCTGTAACCGACACTAATAGTAGAGAAGAGGAGATCGAACTTCGTGTCCAAAACACTTTGCGGTGTAACGCAGGCCTACACAAGATACTGGTGGCAGGCAGGATACAGGCTGGCAGGTCCAAACTAGCAGACGTACAAAGTTCCGAATATACAAAACTGTGATAAGGCCGATACTTATGTACAGAAATAAGAATAGACAGGGCTGGGTACAGGCTACAGGTAACCCGTAACATTGTGTCAGGGCACCGTGCTCCGCAGTCTTAGAGTACTTATATAATATTACAGTAGTACTCTAAGCCCGCAGTGAAGCACGTGCGTCGAGCGTCGTGCTCGTCAGCCGGGTCAGGCTCGACGAGTAATAGTGTAGAGCCTTGTGACTGGCAACTAGCGACGAGCAAGTACGAGCTGAACTCAAATCAACTGATACCTAATATTCTAATCTCGTATGCCGAGCTCGAACGGGCGGCACACGACGCGCAAATGTTCAAGTATAGATGGATATAATATAGTTTAATTCGAATATCTTCTTAATATTTCCATCCCCTTTTCAAAGAACAAGAATGAGAGACTGTCCATAAAGTTTGACCTATTGACAGTTTGTGGCTTTGTGGCATAGATTTTAAACACTTTTACCACTTCAAAGCTAGATTTTTTTGAAAAGGCTTTTTAAAGCACTTTTCCAGTAGCTACCGTGTAGCTCTATGTACTAAACTGTATTAATTTCGGTTACCGCCAACGGCTTCGCCTGCGTAGTCAAAGAAAAACCCCTGTTTTCGTAGGATTATCGGTATAAAATCTATCCTATGTCCTCAAGTCTCAAGCTATCCCTGTAGGTACCAAATTTGAAGTAGGTAAATCCATGCAATACTTTTTGAGTTTAGCCCGGGCATTGTTACATAGGTTACGGACAAATAGAAAAACACAAACAGGCAAAAACTCATAAAACTATATTTTTGGCTTCGGTATCTATTTAATTGTAGATCACGCCCCAAGTATTATTTAAACTATTATATGTACAGTTTTGACTTTCCTTCGATTTTATTATATGAATAGATGAATAGTAACCTTTAGGGAAGTTATCTGGGATGTCGAGAGATTGTAATCAAGGTGATATCCATACTAATATTATAAATGCGAAAGTAACTCTGTCTGTCTGTCTGTCTGTTACTCAATCACGCCTTAACTACTGAACCAATTTGCATGAAATTTGGTATGGAGATATTTTGATACCCGAGAAAGGACATAGGCTATTTTTTATCCCGGGAAAATGACGCAATCCCGGAAATCCCACGGGAACGGGAACTATGCAGGTTTTTCTTTGACTGCGCGGGCGAAGCCGCGGGCGGATACCTAGTTATAATATAAAAAAACAGGACAAAAAAACACACTATAACACATTATACATACAAATTGCAACTTGCAAGTACGTACTCACTCTAAATGAATATTTCAGGACAATTTTCTCACACGGCACGATCTGATCCAATACTAAGCTTTCGCTTGAGTTATGGATACCAGATGACTGATAAACATACATATTATATATATAATTTTAAATAAATCCTTTATAGATAATCAACACCCGACACAGAGCAAACATCTATGTTCATCACACAAATATTTGCCCTGGGTGGGAATCGAACCCACAACCTCTGCAGGGTCACTCATTACTATTTTATAAAATTGAATGTGACTCGATGGTCTAGGCGGAAGGTAGATGAGGTTTAATCATACAATTAACTACTCAGTAATTATCATTTTACGTGGTTGAGTAACAAGCATCCATCCTTACAAACTTTCGAATTTGCAATAGGAATAATATGGTCGAAATAAATATCTAATTTCCCGGATCCAGCTCGTTCGTGGTTAGAAACTCGAAGCATAACAAATGAAGTAAACGTTGGACTTTCCCGTCGTTGTCAACAATCAACATAATATTGTGAGCGCGGCGCAAGCGTGAGCGTCACCGGCAACCCGCGCGGGCGAGCGTGAGCGTCACACGCTAGATAGATGGGGAGGCGAAGAGGGGAATTTTCTGTAATACTCGAGCGTGGCAGTTTAAGATATGAGAGATACCTTAGACCTAATAGAACAACCTTGTTAACTATTTAGGTTTATATGTATTGACGCGCGCCTAGGATAGACGATCAGATTAGTAAAAAAAAATCGATAGTCTGAAATACTCGAGCGCGTCAGATTAAGATATTGGGGGTTGATTTTAGTGTTTTAAGACTAAATTTAACTAATCTGACCATAAGTCCTTGACGCCGCCGAGTTATAGGGTCGCAAATTTGTAAAAAAAAAAACTTTAATGCGGCATTCTCGAGCGCGATTTTTTTTATTTTTATTTTGAAGAATATAATCTAAAACTTACTAAAAACACAAAATCTGCCGGTTTCCGCATGACCGGAAGTCTGGAGGAGCCGTTTCGTCTTCCGAAAAACGCGTTGCAGCTTATAAGTCGCGAACTTTACTTTTTCCAAAAAAAAAGTTTAATTAAACAAAAAAGGTAATTTTATTTTACAAAAAAAGGTCTCTTTTCATTTTTGTCCAAAGTTAAAACTTTTTTTACTTGAAGCATCATAAAAACTCAAACTCCCGGTTTTTTGAGTATATCTCGAAAACTGAGGGTGGTAAGAAAAATTGATATGAAATAACGATGATTAAAAAAAAGAAACCCACAAACCTTTTTCGGTCAGATTAAGAGAACCCGCCAACATTTTTGTCAGATTAAGAACATATGCTTTCAGGATACCGAGATAAACCTCCCCTATGAAAATCTGACGCGCTCGAGTATTTCAAAAGGACTTTTTTTTCTGCATTTTCAAAAATTCATCGTAGCTTATCGTCATGCCGTAATCGTCAGTTTTTTTAAGGGGAGCTTCCTTGGGGCCTACTTAACACCCCTTCCAAAAATCTGACGCGCTCGAGTAATTTTTTTTTTTGTGCATTTTTGACGAATTTATATGCCTAGCCCCACCACGCAAACCGGCAGATTAGTATACCGTTGTTATCAGAGGCACTTGGGGCATACGTAGAATGAATATCTGACGCGCTCGAGAATGCTCAAGTAACTGTTTTTTTTTTTTACATTTTTGAAAATCCGTACACGCCAAACCCACCGCTAAAATGGTTTTTACCATAGAAGCTTTTCTTTTTGAAATTATTTTCTCTTTCGATTTTGATAAGTCTCGACGACGCCGTTGAATTACGCCATTTAGCTACCTCGCCTCCCTATCTAAGAGGACGTGCCCGATGCCAAAACCCTAAAGCATCATATCACGCTTCTCTTGGGGTTATTTATTCGATTATAATTATATATATCATGCTTCTCTTTTATTTATTCAATGGCATTCCTGCCTGTCTACACTAATGACAGTATTCAGTACCTAATCACACGATTGATATTATAATATTGTAGCTGTTATTAACATTTAGAGTGTAGCATTAATTCTTAATAACTTTCAGATGGCGCTACCAAGCGTGAAGAGCCCTCCCCCATGTCCAGGTAAAAATATTTAAGTATAATTAAAAATTAGTACAACGTATCAATTATACCTTAAATTATATTATTACATCTATGTATCTACACACGAAATTGTCGTAGGTATAGATATAGATATACATAATATTTAAACATTATAATAGTAGCTGCAATATGACATAAGCGATATAAAAAATAATCGCATGCAACGTTACGAAACCAATGTATAATGTATGAGATGGTGCGATACCGCGTCGCCTTCCGCGCGGCCGCCCGTGACGCGCCGCGCGTGACGAGCCGCGCGCAGCACGCTAGCCCGCGCGCTTCTGCTGCTCAGAGCTTATGTAACGTTATGATTTATAGTCGCTTCGATAATGGCTTTAAAGTACTAGCCTTTTTAAGAATTGCCCCTCTGCTGTATGTATGTATTCTTGATGTGTTATTATGCAGTTTAGGTACCTATTTAATTGAAGTCTGTGAACAACAAGAAGCTTTACAGTTTACACGTACCTACTTATTGGTACATAAATATGGGTCAAAATCGGGGTCAAAATGAAATAGTTATTTCAATGTTTGACAATTCTCGTTTGAATATCGATTAAGGCTTGGCAGGCCACCGACCACAGCCACCGGTGGCCAGCGACAGCCACACAACACATTTTTTCATATTATTGTATAGTTGTACCGCACACGTGTGGTGGCGACCACTCGCTACAGAAGTGTTCGCAACAAAATATATGAAATAGATTTAGGATTCAATCACTCTAAACTAAATTAATTCCAAGAAACATCCATACTTCTAAGTGTATCTATTTACTTCACAATAAATAAAATTGCAGTCTGTACCTATCCAACCAGCTTTTTATTAAATATATGTATGTATATACTTAGTATATACAATGTACATGTATCTGTCGTGGCCATATGGTGGCCTAAAACGAACTATGAAGTTTTAAACTGCGAATAATTAAATTTTCGCCAGCGGCCGCCATCTTATCACATAAACACAGCGCTTGCAGCGCCTCTAACAATAATTAATGTAACTATTTTACGATATGATCAAATAATTTTGATCATTTCATGAAAAAACCGCGCGTTTAGTTGGCCATATCGAGAAACGATTTCTTATCATTGATCTGCTCAAACCACATCATGATGTGGCCAATAGACATTCGACCATTTCATGAAATGCGACCATTTCACGAAATGATCGATCATATCATGAAATGAGCAAATCTACGATATGGCCACGACATATCTATAAAAAAGAAACGGAACCTACCTATAAAAAAGAAGTTGTTTTTTGTCGACCATGATATTATTATGAATATTATGATCTCTGAAACTAGCGAACCTATTTTAACAAAACTTGTTGGCAAACGAGATAATAAACATGCTATATTTATCTTTATGAAATGTATATTTGTGTGTATATGTATATTATATTTATTTGTAGTATACTCATTTATTTAACTATGTATAGTACCTTCTTATGTGTACATATTATATATACAGGGTGTCACGGATGTCCTATCGTAGGCCTAATGGAGCATATAGTGTTTAACCTTCTGATGCTGTAAAAAATATTTAAAAAATCCGGTCGAGCAGGAAAAATTATCTTACAACTTTTCAATAAACTTTGTGTTCGTAACCCTAACTACGCGGATCATACTCGCGAGCGTTATACATAAGCGGTCATTGACCTCGAACGCAATGCTTAATTTCGAACCTCGAAAATAAATACCTAAGTACTGTTTGGATAATATTTTTTAGAGTTACATACGAGACAAATACACAAGTACACTATCGTTATTCGTTACCAAAAAATACGAAAATTTACCTACTTAGTACCATCGCCTTCTGACCGCACCCTTTTTATACTTAATTATATTTTAATCTTTACTTAGTTTTTTTATTTAGATACATGCGTATCAATTATTTAATTTATTTTTGTACAATGATATTGAAAAAAGGGACATACCTACCAACTTGTAGAAATTTCAGCATGTACAACATGCAGTAGGTACCTATCACACACACTAAACACACCTTCACAACATACCTACTAAAGCACCCGTACTCAAACTCAAACATTTTAATACTCCACGTTCGTATAATACCTACGACATTACCGACTCAGAAACTCACAGATGAAACACAGAAAACGGCTAAAAGCAAACGATAGCAACTTGACACCGAAAGATAAAACAAGCGACTAACAAAAATTCATTTAAAATTACTTAAAAACTTCAATAATAATACGAATAAACGTCCATTGCGAGTTTAGGGATTCGTACCTAGGGAAATGTTTATTTGTTAATTGTTTGTAAAAATACCTTTAATAAGAATGATTTAGAATACATAATAATATCTGTTCCTTTCAACTTTTGCTAGATGAAACTCAATAATTAAAATATGGCGCCTAATCTAGATTAGAGTATAAATAGCAACTTAAGGTACCTACCTAAATACCTATCAAATAATAATATTATTCCCAGCATAAAACTTAATAATATCATTTCATGATAATTTCACATTAAATTATATGATTGTGTTTTTTCATTTGTAGTTACAAAAGAAAATTGAAAGTAAATAATAAAAAGATAAGTAAAATAAAATATTAAATAAACAACGGAACCGTATTTTTAAAAGGCGGCATTTCACAAACGAAAGGGGGCGTTACCTTTGCTAGTTGCACAAAGACACCGCCGCCGGCACGTGTAAGCGTCCGCGCATTTTAATAATTGCACAAATTTTGTTAAATTGTTAGTTCTCCACCAAACGTCTTAGCGTAATGGCTGTGATAGATCTGCGCGGGAGATTCGGGATCATTACTCGTTAGTCGAAATTCTTATTTTGTGTTTATAATAATTAGTTAAAGTTATTAAAGCAGTGGTTGTATAAATCCATGATAATGCATTTAAGTAGTTACGAGATTTTCTTATGTTACTTAGTTATTTTAAGAAGTGATTGATATTTGGAGTACCTAGTAGGTATAATATTTAATACATTATGTAATATTTGTTTACCTTCGTCACTCATCATTCGTCATCATTGTGAAATATGTACCTATTACGAATTACGATCCTGTGATTCCTGTGTATGATAATCGGGTGAGTGTTTGCATTTTGAAACCGTTGATTTCACAGAGGTTGATTTCTTTTGGTAAAATATATTATGACACCGTGTGCATGTAATTGGTGTTTACGACACATCTACCTAATTACGAAAAATCATAAGTAAAACATACTTTCTATTTCTTAAATCAAAGTATTATTATTCATTTTCACTAATAATTATTAATTTAATAGCTTTAACCCAAATGGAAAATAGGTAAAGGTCCTATAATTATCAATAATTATTAATAATTTAGACTTATTTTATTAATTTATAAGTAAATTATAAATTTATTATTTAGCTTTCACAACTCAGTAGGTTTTATTACAATAATTATTTTGTCAGTAATCTTAATTATGTAGGTACAGGTAGTTGTTATGACTTACGAGTTTGAGATAGTCGTACTTTATTTTTATCGTTATGAAAACTTTGATAAATATTTTTTTTGTTGTTTACGGAACGTGTAGTTATGTGTATTAGCTTAATGAAGTTTTTCGATTCATGAAAAATCTGAAGACTTCCTCGTAAAATTAAAAGTATAAGTAAAATACCTAGTAAAGCAAAAGTAAAAAACACATTGCATAATGCAGACAAAAATAAAAATTAAAAAAACTTAAGTTTAGGATTAAAATATGTTAAAAGTAAAAAGTATTAAAAGGGCTCGACCGCGGTCAGTTTCAGTTTCAGTTTTTTTTTGTAAAATAGACGATTATTTTTGTATGTGTTTTGTATACTCTAAAAAATATTATCCAAACAGTAGGTACCTATTTATTTCCGAGGTTCGAGGTTAAGCATAGCGTTCGAGTCCGCGTTCGGTCAATGACTGCTTATATATAACGCTCGCGAGTATGATCCGCGTAGTTAGGGTTACGAACACAAAGTTTATTGAAAAGTTGTAAGATAATTTTTCCTGCACGACCGGATTTTTTAAATATTTTTTACAGCATCAGAAGGTTAAACACTATATGCTCCATTAGGCCTACGATAGGACATCCGTGACACCCTGTATATATATATATATATATATATATATATATATAATGTTATTATAAATAGTGTTGTGCACCATCGACCTCAATATATTACGTAATTCTCATGATCCTTGACCTAAGGTTGCCTGGAAGAGATCGCTGTATTAGCGATAAGGCCGCCTTTTTGTACGTTTTTTCTATTGTTTGTGTTTTTTGTTATTATTTTGTTACTGGTGCAAATAAAGTATTCATTCATTCATTCATTCATTATTATCTTTCATTTAAAATAATTCGGATGTCTATAATATTGTAATATAAAATATTTAATGGGGGCACAGACAGATGCTTGCAAATAAACACAAAATGTAAAATTCGCAATGTCGATTACAACCAAAGTTAGGCTCAAATAAACAGATAGAATAGGGAGCACCGCGTCGACCACAGAACTATATCTGCCGGGTCGTCGACACGCCACCGCTTAATCGAATTGGATGCGGTTTTTTTTATATGATCTTATAAAATTCATACCTGTTCTACGATTGCGCTCGAGTTTAATGTAATTTACAAATTGAAATTGAAGTTGAAATCATTAATATATTATTATACTCAACTTCCTTAATTATTTAGAAGCTCTGAGAGATCGTCATTCTGTGTAATCTCTACCAAAATTGCGTACAATAATACCGAATTCAATAAAAGAACACACCGTTTCTTAGTAGAATTATTGAATTTTCCTAAAAATGAAGGCAGAGTATGTTATGCATCGGCAGGTACTGGAGCGAGTCGGAGCAGAGCGCGGGCGCGCTGTGGGAGGACCCCGAGGCCGGCGCGCTGGCGCGGCTGCCGCACGAGCGCCGCTTCGCGCCGCACGCCGCCGCGCTGTGGCTGCGTCCGCACGTGCGTGTCCCGACTTCGCCAAATCTTATTGACATTATCCGTTCACAATAACCAACCATTGCTCAAATACGAGCCTGAGCTGGATTTAAAGAGCTTAAAAGTTAAAACTGACATTGCCATTAAAAAAAAAAAAAACAGTCATAATTTTTTTCCTTTAAGATGTGATGTTCTAACGATGTACAGTGATAGGTGTGAGCGCCATGACCTTATTTAATTTAGTGTTCCTACACAATGAAGCCCGCCATTGCGCCACGCGACCTCGCTGTGACATCTGTGCAAACGTTACGTACCTATTGTCATGAAAATCGTGAATCCATTTAACTTTACAGGGAAACGATATTGAGTAACTGAGCTTTATCCAATAAATGCTAGTTCAGGCTCCGCGCCGGGGTAATCGTGTTTTTGTAGCTTTTCCAAGACAATTCTAATAGGTAAACCAAAAATAATTAAAAACTCGTTCAGCTGTTATAGAGTTTACTTAAGTGGTGTAATATTTATGAACTTCTTTATGCACTTCGTATATTCTTCGTTTACGTATTCGTTTTGTTTACGGTCTTCGTAAATATGACCACGTATCCCAGTTTCGCAATAAACTCAAGTGGCTTCCTATAAGACTTCGCCGGAATGCAAATGCGTTGAAGCTGTTATTTTCCATCCTCTTTGATCCCAATTCTCCCTCTTATTTAAAAAAACAATTAAAGTTCCTTGATTCAGGTGTTTATACTCTCCGTTCCGTTGCTAACCTTCTCCTTAGTTTCCTTGGTAAATCCTTTGTCATAACCGCTATCAGACTTTGGAATTCTTTGCCTATAGCTTTTCCTTCTAAATAAATATGTATGTATTATATTATTACCTCTTCTTTTTCATATAATATGTATTTAGTTTATAATTCTCTATTATCTTTACTTTCATTGCCGCCCGTGTACCTATAAATCATTAATTCATTATCCTTTACCTTGGGCAGCCTGGAAGAGATCGCTGATAAGCGATAAGGTTGCCTTATGTGCTATGCATGTTTTCCATTTCTTTTAATATTATGTAATGTAATGGTACATAAAATAGTTAAATAAATAAATAAATAAATTCTTCTAAATGCTTGTCAATAACATTTGATGAAAAAAATATTACATTAAAACACCCCTGCAGAGTATAAGTAATTAATTCTAATTGGTGTTTGATTTCACTAAAAAATAATAACTTTCCGCCTGTGGCTTCGTTCGCGTAGATTACAATATTTCGTACTTCGTGGAAGATTTTTTTTAGTTTACATTTTCGAAGAAGAGGTTGTCTCTATTTATGACACTTTTTACGAATTTAGATGTGTAGGTATATCTCGTAAAGTAGATATTGCTTTCAGCCGGTCGGTGAGCTAGCCGGTCGCAATGCGCCGATGCCAGCCGATGCAAGTTCAGTCAGTCGTATAATTGTAATTTGTATCCATGAAGGCACTGCCACAAGCCCAAAACTGTATGCACGGAACAGTAAAAACAACTGTATGACTCGATCACGAATCACGATGTATTGACATCATCCTTCTTCATATTATTACACAATTTATTTTAAAGCATACAGAAGGTTTATTTTTGTAAAGTGATATATTTTACTTACGTAAGTATATGTATAATTTACGAGTTTTTTGCTAAATGTCATAAATGAATAGGTAACTACACAAATTGTTTATCATTCTGATGAAGGACTATTTATATTTTTAATTTTTATATCATTTACTAGCTGTGCCCCGCGGTTTTATCTGCATTGCTCTGCTCCTATTGGTCTTAGCGCGATGATTATAATATAAAATATACAGGGTTATTTGTAAAACACCGGCAACCTCGCAGGACAAGATAGCTAACATCATAAGTAGTAACAACATATTTTGATCTACGACTTTTGGCATAACGCAATAAATTATTTTTAAATGATTTTTTAAGCTTTTATTGTACTCTCCTAACATTTGTAAGTCTATGTTCTATTCATTATCGAAAGGACGACGCGACGCCCCCTTTCCCCTCCCGTTCGCTTCTTGTTTACGTAAGTTTCGGAATGCGCGTAGAGTTTATAATATTCAAACGGAAAATTAAATGAATATATTTTATTTTTGTATGAAAATAAAATCTAAGAAATTATCAAAAGTCGTAGAACAAATGTTGTTACTTATGATGTTAGCTATCTTGTCCTGCGAGGTTGCTGGTGTTTTTCAAGTAACCCTGTATATGTACCCATAATATATATAGCCTAAAATATGTTAACCCGACCTGTTAGTAATATTTATGCAAATTTTGAAGTGAATCCATGCAGTACTTTTCAGTTTAGCGCGGACATAGGTACATAATATTATATAGGTAAACAAATAAGTAAACAAAAATTCCAAAAAATATATTTTTGGCTTCGATTTCGATAGTACAATAAATCAAATGATCGAATCATTGTGTTGCCAAAAGCGATGCGTAGAATTGTTGATGCAGATAGAATATTGATGGTATCGCATCCGGGACGATCACATTTCGCGCCTTCGCCTGAACGCTGCTCGTACGATGCACGATAAACGCTCCTACACCTTTCAATATTTTATGTAGTGACAAGTTTGCGGTTGGATAAATTATTAAAATAACTAGCTGACCCGACATGCGTTGTCCTATCTTCGCGCATTTCCATGGCCGTTATGTTTTAGCTTGACTTTTTATTTCATAAGATCATTCAAACTCAAACTCAAACTCAAACATTCATTTATTCAATTAGACTACTATTTAGTATCTAGCACTTTCGAATCGTCATTACATAGGTAAGTATTTTTAACATTTACCACCGATTCGGAAAGCAGTATCTACGGAGAAGAATCGGCAAGAAACTCCATAGTTGCTCTTTTTAATCATGTCAGTTTTACAATTTAATTTTACAAAATAAATTATATGTAGGTACATTATAATCATAATATGCCAAAGAACTGTCCTGTGGTTTTTACGCGACAACCCTCCATGGGTTTTTATCGTCCATATATTCCTTAATACTGTAATAGGCTCTCTGAATTAGTACATTTTTTTATATAACTTTTAAATTTAGAACTACTGAACTCTTTAATATTATGAGGAATTCTGTTGTAAAAGCGTATACCTCAAGGTATAAATGAATTTTTAACTTTAGCTAGCCGGAAAAATGGAATTTCAATTTTATTTCTGTTTCTTGTGTCATAACAATGTCTATCTCCTACTTTTGTTTGTAAATAAGCGTTATTGTGTACATATAAAATATTATTAAATATATACTGTGATGGTACAGTGAGGATACCAGTATTCTTAAAGAGATCTCTTAGTGAGTCTCGAGCACGCAAATTATATATAAAGCGTATGGCTCTTTTCTGTAGTATAAATATAGTTTCTATATTATCGCTATAGCGTAATAGCGTATAGCGCACGTATAGCGTAATTATCCTGCTAACGCTATTGTATTTTCGTTGTTTTATTTCAAGTGAACACCCATACAATTTTGTCACGAGCCGCCTCTGGCTCTAAAGACGCTAAAATGCTTACACTGCGTTAATATAAGACGACATATCTTGTACGGATGATCCGATTTCAATCGTCAATAATATTCTTCAGACTTGTATTGACAGAGGAATTTGTCTATTTGACTGTATTTTTGTTGACCGAATTTGATTATTTCAACAACAAATGCAAATTTCTTTGAATCCAATAATATCATCTATCAAATGAGCAATATTTCTCAAAAGAATGGCAAGGTTCCACACTAATAAGAATAACTAATTAAATATATCTTGTTTATATGTCTTTCTTCCGGTTCAAGAACTGAATATTCTGGATTTCATTCATAAAGCACTGTGTCCAATTACATTGCGGCGCGGCGGGTCGTGGTGCGGGGCGCGGGGGGGTCATTGTCTCGCCAATGACGTGGGAACCAGGTCGCACCACTGACACCGATGTATCCGTGTTTACATGCTTTTTGTGCATCCACGACACCGCTCGGACCTACATACCTCTAATTTTAGATAGATCGCCGTCTTATGTTCCCCTTCTGTGATTCGGTTGAATTTTATTTAAATCTTTTAACAAATCCGCGGTCGGGCTGCGCAGGAGCTGTGCGCGCGGCCTCGCTTCCTGGGCGACGCGGCCGTCGACGCGGACGTCGCCCCGGAGCGGCTCGACCCCGAGCCCGAGGACCAGTTCGCTGCGAGGTGGGTGTCCGCCTGTCCGTGACGTGTCGGGGCGAGCGGAGCGGCTAGTGACGGCGCAGTGTTGCAGGTGGAGCGTGGAGCCGGGCGAGGCGGGCGACGGCGCGCTGTGCGCGGCGGCCGCGGCGCTGGCGCTCACGCCGCGCCTGCTCGCGCGCGTCGTGCCCCCGCACAGCTTCCGCACCGATTACACCGGCAAGTTCAGGTATAAACGAGCCGCACGTTCGTTTTACATGAAAATGGATTATTCTGAAAGTAAATTAATAACAGTTTAAAAATATCTGAAATTAACGCATATAAGTAGGACTAGGAGCAGTATAAAAATAACTACGTTAAAAAAACCGTGTAGTCTTTATCTTTGAACCCTAGGTATTGTAGTTACTACCCGCACTAAAGTGCTCGTCAACACAAATGGGCTCGTAGCCCAAACTCGATAAAGTTGAGTCAATTAATTACCGAGTTCCTATGGCCACGTTCCGATTCCATCATCAAATCAGCTCTAAGTATATTGTCAAAATTATCATAATTTTTCATCGGTATCCAATTTGCATACAAAATTTCAGCTCAATCGGTAACCAGGAAGTGAATGAATGAAATGAAATGAAATGAAATGAAATGAAATGAAATAATTTATTTGCAGGAATTGTGGTCTACAAGGTTTTACAATATATTACATTAAAGTCCGCACAATTCGCCAGCAGACTGGCATACAAATATTTATGTGTATTTAACTAACTAAAATACAATATATATTTAGATTAATTTTAAAATTTTACATTACAGTTATTATTATTATCTACCTTTTCTATCTTTAGTGTTTACAAGCAAAGAACTCATTTATATTATAAAAGCAATGAGATTGCAGCCACTTTTTTAATTTAAGTTTAAACAATTGCATGGGCAATTCCTTAAATGCCATTGGGATTTTATTATATATCTTCGCACTCATAACATGACTGTTTTTGCTACATAAAGCTGTGCGACAAATTGGAAGTTGCAATCTGTGAGGATCCCTGGTTGGGTACTGACTGTTTTGACAACTTTTAATGTACATATAGGGATGCTGTTTCACAAATATTCCAACCTCCAAGATGTATAAGGAAGTAAGTGTTAAAAGTCCGAGTCGCTTAAATAAGTCTCGACAACTTTCCAAGGGCCCTACTCCACATATTGCTCTGACACACCTTTTCTGAGCTATAAAAACTTTTTTTACGTTAGTAGAGTTGCCCCATAAAATAAGACCATACCGAAGCAACGATGAAACATAACCATGATATGCAATGATTGCCGCTCTCTCATCAATAATCTGTTTAATTCTTCTGAGGGCAAATACAAACTTATTTACACGGGTACAAACAGAATCCGTGTGAGCTTTCCAATTTAAGTGGTTGTCTAATGTGATACCTAAAAATACCGTTTCAGTAACTTCGTCAATACGTTGTCCATTATAAATTATGTCAAGGTTATGTCTAATGTTATGATAATTACAGAATTGCATTAGTTTTGTCTTTGTAATGTTAGGAGTTAAATTATTATATTTTAGCCATTCTGTTACATTTTTAATAGTCAAATAAATGTCTTCTTTGTAGGTGGTCAATTTGTTACGAGGTATGGTGATGGATACATCATCCGCGAACAGAGTACATTTATGTTCTGTAACGTTAGGAAGATCATTTATGTACAATAAGAACAGGAGAGGCCCGAGGATACTGCCTTGTGGCACTCCGTATTTATTATGTACGTATTGTGATCTTACCGACTTTTTTAACGAATTATTGTCTATATACGATATCTCTACACATTGCATACGGTTAGTCAAGTATGAGGTCAGCCACTTGTGCGCTGGACCTCTTATTCCGTACAGAAAACATTTGCTGAGTAGAAATTCATGGTCAACACAGTCAAATGCACAGCTCATATCAAAGAAGACTACAGATACCTCATTACGCCTATCAATGTTGTCAATAATATTTTTTGTCAATGTGTGAGTTGCGAGT
Source organism: Colias croceus (assembly GCF_905220415.1). Taxonomy (NCBI): domain Eukaryota; kingdom Metazoa; phylum Arthropoda; class Insecta; order Lepidoptera; family Pieridae; genus Colias; species Colias croceus. Next base: position 50,175 of record NC_059551.1, on the reverse strand, counting down.
GTGGTCGATTTACCTTGTTGAAATCCATTCTGTTCTTGTTTAATGATATTAAATTTACTTATAAATCGATTTAACCTGCTATACATAATTTTTTCATAAATCTTTGCTATTATTGGTATAAGGGTAATTGGTCTATAATTGACTAATTCCTGACGTTTGCCTTTTTTATGTATAGGTCTAATGACTGAATATTTGAGTCTATCAGGGAATATACCTTGTGTAAGAGATAAATTAAGCAGATGGACTAATACAGGACATATTACTTTAATACACATTTTAATAGTACATGTTGGTATATTGTCATATCCTACTGCTGCAGTATTATTCAAGGATTGTACAGCTTTATAAACATCGGATTCTATGCACGGAGATAAGAAAATAGAGGATTCGTTAGACACAATACTATACTTAGCAGAACCAGAACCATTAGCGGAGTTATGTCTATTGAAAAACGTATTGAATGCTTCTGCAATTTTAGCTGGTTCATTTATTACAATATCGTTTTGTGATATATATTCGATATTTTCAGACATGTTACTATTATTAATTTTATTTGATATTATATTCCATGTCGCTTTTGATTTATTTTTTGATTTATTTATATAATTACGGTTAATACATTTTTGAGAAGATACAATACACTTTCTTAAAACTCTTTCGTATTTTTTATAATTATTTCTGTTATTTTCAGATTTATTTTTGTAGTATGTATGACGAAGCTTACGTTTATTTCGACTTGAGATTCTTATACCTTTTGAAATCCATTTGGGTGATGCTACACTGTTCTTTAATTTGATTTTGTTTATAGGAAAGCATAGATCAAAAAATAATTTAATGATGTCATGAAATTCATTGAAAGCTTCATTACTTGAGGTTTGTTGTAGAACTTCGGTCCAGGATAAGCTGTTTAGAGCATTTACAAATTTCTTCGTATTTTCTTTACTGTAACAACGTTTTTTTATAAAGATGTGATTTTTTTTCTTCACTGTGGCAATGGGAAATTGTAACGTTTGGCCAGTTTCATGGTCTGACAGATCAAGAAAATGAACTTTGCCAATTGACTCTCTAATGTTACTTATGATAACATCCAAGCAGGAGTTTCGCCGCGTGGGTTGGTTAATGTGCAAATAAAGGTTGTAGGCCATTAAGATTTCTTTAAAACTATTGGAAATGGGTGTATTTTTTAAAATATCAATGTTCATGTCGCCAGCAATTATGATTTTTTTATTTGATTTAAAAGTCATTTTATGCAAAAGAATTTCAAAAATGTTTAGAAAGTTGGTACTATTAGAATCTGGTGTCCTATAGATACAAATAATAATCATTTTCATATTTGGTATTTCGACTCCGCAACATTCAAATACTTTTTCCACTGAAATTTCATTACAGTACGGTATATTAATTGATTGTATAGTTTTGTCAGTTAAGATACATACTCCTCCTCGCTTTTCATTGCGTCTAGAGAAGGAACTTGCAAGTTTAAAGTTTTTTAATTGTATGCATGTTTCGTGTCCTGCTTTTATAAAAGTTTCCGAAAAACAAATAAAGTCAATTTTATTACCAAATTCCGAAAGCTCGTTAATTGTAACTTCAATAAGTTGCATTTTGTTAAGTAGGCCCGCAATATTTTGATGTAATAGACTAGCTACGTTAGACTCGAAAAAATGTTACTGACGTGTCTGGAATCGAACTAACGTGTATCTCCGACGACTTTGAACATTTTGTTTTTGAAACAATAGGAAAGTAGTATGGTATGGTACCTTTTTCAGGAGGCAACTCTTTTTTTACAGAAAACGTTTTTTGTCTTTTATAATGGCTTTTTTTGAAAGTTAAAAATGTTTTTGTATAGTAATACATGTCAATTTTATAGTTGAGAATTTTACAAAGTTCAAAATAGTACATTTTAGTTGTCCTATAAAAAGGTTTAAGATTTACAAAGTCACAGTTTTTAAAATTATTACATACATAAAATAACATCTCATTTAGCTTTTTTTCGCTTAGGTACAGATTATTAATTACACTTAACAAGATTACTTTTGCATTTTTAATATTTCTTAGGATAGCTATGAGTTCTGACATTATTTCGAAGGGATTTTTGTCATGCTCGCCAATACATAAAACTAGGACATTATTGGGAGAATCTGGAAAATTGGAAACATTTTTCGTTATTTCAGGGGTTGAGGCATACGGTTTTGTAAACGAACTTATCGCATATTTTAGGTACTTTGTCTTTTCCCTGCTTTGTATCAATGCGGTTGATAAACCGATGCATTGCTGTCCGCCTAGGATTAGTATTTTGTTCTCATTTGTCGACTCATTCACAGGTAAACTAATGCGTTTATTATCTGTATTATTTTTTAATTCAGCGCCATCTAGCGAGAGTACTGATGTGGAAGAGTTTGCTTCCGCGCCATCTTGTGTTGGATAGGGTGCTTCATTATTTATGATTTTGTGACTAATATCTATTGGACACTTTGAATTTGTCGATTTTTCTTGTTGGCCATCTAGTGACGAGGAGCATGCGTTCTTCTTAGATGTTTTATGATTCGATGTTGAGGGTAGTGATATTTTTTCAAGCGAGGCTATGTAATCTTTGTTTTGTTTATAGTTTAAATTCAAGTCTGTACAGCTATTACTAAGTTGCTCATCAAGAGTAGATTCATTTAAGTATTTACGCCGTTTTCTAACACTTGAAGTTTTTAACATGGTGGGCGTTGTGCAGATAGATTTATATTGTGATATTGTGATTTGTTGTGATGAGGTAAGTTTTTTTAGGGAGTTTATTTCTAAGTTTAACTCGTCAATTTCATTATGTGCAGCTTGTAGTTGATAACTTAATTTTCGGATTTCTTCTTTAAGTTCTTCTCTGTCATTTATTACAGTTGATAAGTCAGGTAGGCTTTTTGGTGAAATAGTGGAATGCAAGGACCTGAATGAAGAGTTTAAGGATGTATTCAGTGTTTGGGATTTATATTTCCGCAGAGTTACGAATTCTTCATCCATATTTAGATTTAGATAGATTTCATTTCCTGACTCGTGCTATAATCAGTATTTAGTAGTGATAACCCTTATAAATATATACCAGCTGTTTTAGTATCTAGATGTCTCTCATGTCATGTAGGTAGTAATAACGGTCTCAGGGACAAGATTTAATTTATATATTTTTTCCTCTAGAATTTATTTTCTATGTTGAAAATTTGCATTTTTGTCCATTCCACTAGTTATTTGTTATTCATTTAACCTTGAAAGTTGTAGTTTGAATTTGGAGTTGTTGCTTGATTTCGAAAGTTTTAACAGTGACGGTTAAAGTAAGTCTTATTTGTCTTACTATATGGAATTTTTGCAGTATTATAATAGGTAACTTACGGCACTTATTGTGAGCAGTGAGGTAAAATCCATTTACACAATTGTTTTTTGTTGAATTCTTCTTAGTTCAAATCACTTTTCTTGAATTTGAGTGACTGACTATTTGTTCGGTCATTTATTTTATTACTGCAATTTGTTTCACTTGGATAACACTTACACTTCTTTATTGTATCTAACTTAAGAATTTAGACTATATTTTACTTGAGTTTTATCAGCATTTTATTTTTAAATGTAAAAATACTACGGAGCGGATTTTGACGTAACGGTTTTCGTACAAAATAATAAGAATCAAAGTTACTTGGTAGATTTCAATTAACTGCGTTTAAAACAACCGACTTCAAAAACGGAAAAGTAAAAAATAAAAAAAATAAAATTATATTACTTATTAATTAACTACTACATATTATTTAGATGTGTGATAAATAGGTTTGATGTCGGTGCACGGGTTTAATACTAAGTGCTTAGTGTTTGGCACCGACTTTGGTTAAAAATAAAAACTACTAGGCCTATCCGAATATGGGACTTTTAATATGGGACTAATTCGAAACTATTCCGCATCAAACAAAATAAGAATCACGTCGATCGGTTCAGAAACCGCGGCGCAATCGGTGTACATACTTAAAAAAAATATACCGGCCGGATTGAAACCTCCTCCTTTTTTTGAAGTCGGTTAAGAACCGATCCAATTTTAACTATAGTTTAACCTTTTTTTTTTTTTTTTTTTTTTTTTTTTTTTTTTTTTTTTTTTAAGTGGGGAAATCTTGCATAGATACCCACGGCGTCCGGGGAAAGGGCCGCGGGTTATGTCGGATTCCTACCGACCAAAACCCCACTGTGTTCCGTCAAGCCACATAAACGACGGGGCCACGGGTATAGGTAGAATTCTTCCGTGACCAACTATAGTTTAACCTAGAAACTCGGTATCGGGAAAGAGTAGGAAAGGAGCACGCAGTGATGCGGCGCGGGGGTTGCAGGTTCAGTTTCTGGGTGTTCGGCGAGTGGCGCGAGGTGTGCGTGGACGACCGGCTGCCGGTGCGCGGCGCCCGCCTGCTGGCCAGCCGCAGCGCGCTCCGGGACGACTTCACGCTGCCGCTGCTCGAGAAGGCCTACGCGAAGTGAGCGGTCGACCGACCTTCCCACTCTTCATAATATTAATACTATTTATACGAGATAATCATTATTGCACGACGATGCGAAGCATCAGAGAGTGCTTTACGATCGAAAAATTTTTTTCGCCTCATTTTTGCAGCTACCTATTCTTATTATTATAGCCTTGTTAGTTCACGGAATCAAGATATTTTGCATACTATTGTCGAGATAATTTAATGGAGATTAATCCCATACTTTTTAAAAATTGATTTACTTCAATAGAATTGGAAAAAAACACCGAAATAGGTCAAAAAATTTTCCTGTCCGTCATGTGTGAAACCTGAAAACACTATAACTTGTGAAAAAATCCATCATTTGAGTTAATTTTTTTTTTAAATATTCTAATCGACGATTGTAGGTCACTGAATGCGAATGATTAATTAATTCAGTGTCGTTTAATTGCAATTAATAAAAAACGAAAACTACAAGACTGTATATCTATATTTTTTTTTTATATTTCATAATTAATTAATGAGCATTATGAGTCGTGCACTTTTGGATTTTCCAAATAATTAAGATATTTTCCAATTGTAATCGGAGTAATGTTTAACTGCTTAATTACCTCGCCGGAGGGACACCTAGCCTCTCGGCCACCCGTGAGCGGATTTCCAATGCCTATACTATTTGAGTCACGAGTCGGACTCTAATAGATGAGTTTTTGTTTATATGCATATTACTCGACAGAACCTAATCCATCTCAGTAAAAAAGTAACTCAAATAGATAAGCTTTTGTCAATATATTTTCAAACATTACATACGAACAAGACCTACTCGAGTAGCAGTACCATGGCGCAGAAATATTATTCTTAGGGATTTTAAATTCAACCAAATAGAAAGGTTTTAAGGTTTATTACAAAATGATTTTATATGTCTACCTTCAACAATAAAATAATAATCGACTAAAAATAATAATTAACACGACTAAACACAACCAAAACGACCGTTACGTCCGAGAGCCCAGCGCAAAGTGTCAAATCCTTTTTTTTTTTTTTTTTTTTGTAAGGTGTTTCTCAATGTTAGCCAGAAGGGCTTCTACATTTTAACGCGGACGCGGGGGTGAACTGAAGGTTCACCCTGGTAGCGACATGCACAAGGGCGTCCCCCCTTGACGGGCACCACGAACCACGGCTTGAGCTGTCGCTTGAGTGGAGGAGGCCAGAACGGCCCTAATCGGACGGGGTGTCAAATCCGCTGTTCAACTCATTTTTATAACCACCCCCTCGGTATGGGTTGCCAGTTGGGGATTTGTTTCTAACACGGCCGTTCCTGACAGTGCGGCGTCCTCGACCGCAGCATCACTTGTACCACTAGCATCAGACTCGTGACTCAAACAGTTATATAGTCTTTGGAAATTCGCCACCCGTTATCCCGCCCGATCGATCGATATTTGAAGTAAAATTTCTTTAGGCGCATCGAGATTCGAGGGTAAAATGTCACGGTCGCGTCACGGCAAAACCATCATGTCATGAAGTGAGGCGACGATTTTGGTATCTTTGGATCTTTCTAAAGAAGTTTCACTCTTTTTTCTACTCTTTCGGTTGTATGTACGCAAGGGAGCTGAGGTGGGGGTGTGCCGTGTCCGCAGGCTGCACGGCGGCTACGCGGCGCTGCGCGCGGCGCGCGGCGGGCTGGCGCGCGCGCTGCAGGAGCTGTCGGGCGGCGTGGTGCAGAGCTTCGCGCCGCCGCGCCAGCCGCGCGCGCTGCTGCTGCAGGTGCTCAACTCCGCCGTGCCGCGCTCCACGCTGCTCGTCGCCACCGCCGCGGTAATGTGCTTACATGGGAGCGAGACTGTGTGCCCCGAGTTCGTTCTACGTTACGGTTCACGACTTCAGTTTACTTTGGTTCCCGACTACAGTGACGATTAATTAACTATTTTATAAAGCGACATTATAAGTATATTATCTAAGATTAAAAAAGGAGAACTTCAATTGAATGTTCCCTAGAAACATACCCGCGAATCTTAACAAGTCGAGTACGATTTTGGAGATACGACGCGTCCCAACGATATAGTGACCCGCAGATACACATGTCAGCCACTATCTAGTGACATCTTCTATAAACTAAATCGGTTGTTGTAGATTTTTTAGGTAAAGAAGCCACGCCGTTCTGAATTTAGTTAATGCGAAATATACTTTTTGAACCACGGACTCTAAATCTTTCTAAGTGCCGGAAGAACATATCATACGGAATTATAATTTGACACAGAGCTCCTGATTCCCCTTACCATTTCTGAACATCGCTCGATTCGATATAGAACCAATATTACCTGCCACAGAACACTAGTACTTGACTCTTACGTTTTAAATTCGTTTGGATCGATCACGCACGTTCGGGATCGCTTTTCATAGTCGTTTACGATTCACTCACACACAACAGCAGGAAAAAGAAAGCAGCGGGCGACGTCTCCGGAACGGGCTGATCGCGGGGCAGGCGTACTGCGTGACGGGGCTGGCGCGCGTGCGGGAGGAGGGCGGTGCGGGCGGTGCGGGCGGGGAGGGGGGCGGCGCGCTGGTGCGGCTGCGCGCGCCCAGCGGCCGCGGCGAGTGGGCCGGCGCGTGGGCGCGCGGCGGGCCGCAGTGGCGCGCGCTGGCCGCCGCCGACCGCGACCTGCTCGAGCGCCGCGCCGCGCAGCCCGGACACTTCTGGTGAGTGCACGCTGATGAGCTATAATAAAAGTCATCGACGAAACTGTCTAGTGTGTTAAGGTATGTTCCGCTGCATATTTTTTTTATATTCGTTCCCCGATATCTCCGCCGATTGTGGCCCGACTTTCAGTTCTTTTTTTATTTGAAAAAAATATGTAGCGCTCCCGAAGTGGTCCTGCATAAAATTTTATCCATAATTGGCCTTACGATTTCAAGGATACACTAAAATATGACAAGAAAATATATTAAAAAAAAAAATCTCGTAGCCCCTGTAGCGACTACATAATATTTGCAAGTATACGCTGTGTATTGTCACGTAAATAGAAATAGAAAGCGTTTTATTTGCCACCGTGTAAAAAAATACAAATCTTAATAATCTAATACACAGAACAGAAAAAAATAGCAATGGTGGCAAAAAGGACCCCCCGTCAGCAAAGCAGCAACCATTAATTAAAATGTATTGCTGCTCTTATTTACAGAGAAGACCAAGTGATTGTACAGATGCAAGGATTAAAGCTATTCTAATCTAAATTCTATTAAATTACTCGATTCGCGAACGGTTTGCATGTACACATCGCACATCTTCACATCGTTCCGCCCGCAGGATGTCGTTCGCGGACTTCGCGCGCGCTTTCGGGCGGCTGGAGCTGGTGCACGTGGGGCCGGACGACTGGCTGGGCGAGCCGGCGCTGCACGGCAAGCGGGCCTGGCGCGCCGTGCTGGCGCGGCGGCGCTGGCGCGTGGGCTACAACGCGGGCGGGCCGCCCGCCGCGCCCACCGCGCACGCCAACCCGCAGTTCCACGTGCAGGTGCGCCCGATCACTCCTAAAGTCTCCAACGACCTTGACGGTCTTTAAACAAAAAAGCAAACAAAGTTTTAACGACCGCGAATAATTTAAAATAACAGACTTATGTTTTGATTTCATTTTATTTAATTAATGAGACACACATAACGAATACAAAATAAATAAGAACACATCACATCACACATCACTTCGACACTGACCGACACGAGAGTGTGTGTTCAGCTTGGTTACCTATAGAAATAAAACTCAAACTCAAACATTCATTTATTCAATTAGATTTCTTATATAAGCACTTTTGAATCGTCATAATATTTTTTACAATTACCACCGATTCGGAAAGCAGTATCTATGGAGAAGAACCGGCAAGAAACTCCATACCTACTTGCTAAGATAGTTGCTCTTTTAAAATCATCAACTTACCTTGTAATATTGACATGATTTAATAAAATGAAAATTGTAAGTAAACCGGTATTTAATTGTATGAATTGTAATGAATTGGCGCACAATTGCGTGTGCGTGCGCAGGTGCCGCGCGCGGAGGGCAAGTGCCACGTGGTGGTGTCGGTGACGCAGCAGTACGCGGTGGGCGGGCGCCGCTCGCGCCTGCACGCCATCGGCTTCGCGGTGTACGAGCTGCCGCCCGCCTCGCCGCCGCGCCGCCCCGCGCCCTTCTCTGACCTGGTCCGAGATCTTTTATTATTGTGCATACTACACTTATAATATTATGGAACTAAATAAAAAACAAAAACAAAATACAATCCTATATTTTTATTAAGTAAAGTAATTAAGTTTTAAACTACTACTTTACTACTTTACTATATATCCTAAAACAGCGAAGGAGTGTAAATTACAACTCATTAAATGGTTAAAATATAAAAATTATGAGGATATAGAGGAATTATTAAAATTAAATTAAATATTTTTTTAAATAAAGCAACATATATAATAATTATATACACATTACACACACACATACACAAAGATACACACCTGTTCTGTTCCTTATAGTATATCTGAATAGTTTTTACATACCCATTTATCTTTATATCACTTTTTACTTTATTAAGGAAATGTTATTCGTGTAACAATAAATGGTAATGTACTCTAGGAAGAGCGAGATATTCTACCACAAGCTTATAAATGCTTATAAGGATGTCTCAATGACTGATATAATTGTAAACATATTTGTTAACGAATAAATATTTTTGATTTTTTTTTTATTTTTTTTGAACTACGTCCTGTGCGGGTCGCAGCGCGCGCTGGACGTGACGCACTGCTGCGCGGCGCGCGAGGTGGCCACGTTCTTCACGCTGCCGGCGGGCCAGTACCTCGTGGTGCCGCACACGCGCCGCCCGCACACCGCCGCCGCCTTCCTGCTGCGCATCCTCACCGACCACCACACGGACGTCTGGTGAGTCGCCACTCGCCGCCCTCGACGCGCCCCCGCCCTAACGCTCAACCGCTAACGCCCTAATGTCGACGTTGCAGGGAGGTGAACGACGATAACGCGATCGTCCGCGACATAGCCGCCGAGTTCGAGCAGGAGGGCTGGCCGGTGCCGGTGAGATTTGCCGACCCACTTCTCGAATAATTCATTCTTCTATGAATCGTTCCTCACAGAATAAAATATGTGTATGTTTGCAGGCCGACATGCAAGCCATCGTGAACAAGTTGATGAAAAAGCAGGAAACGGAAGAGGTGAGTCGAGAGAAGAGCGCGCCGTGGAGGTGGAGGTGATCACTGACAGTGACGCGTGTGGCGTGTGCGCAGGTGGAGGGCGAGGCGCTGCGAGCGGCTCTGCGCGGCGCGTGGCGGCGCGTGCTGCCGGCGCCGCCGTCGCTCGAGCTGTGCCGCGCGCTGCTCACGCTGCGCGACCCCGCCGTCAGCGGCCGCGTGCCCGCGCATCGCCTGCCGCCGCTGCTGGCGCTGCTCGCCTTTTGGAAGGTTCCGAACGACCCACTCTTATATTCGATTAGTTATATCGTTCAGGACTCTGATTGTCGACCACTATTCAAGTGGACGAATTGAAAAAATAAAAAAAGACGTGTGGTACTCGGGGACTGCCGCGGTAAAGCTATTGCATGCTATGCCTTCAAGCCACACCTCCGCGCCCGTCGGAGTGGGGAGCGTGAGGTTATTCGTTACGAAATTTCTGGATTCGGTCCCCGCGCTCAAGGCCCGCGATAGAAGCTATGCAATAGCTTAATTAAAATGTAAAAAAGACCAGCGACATCAATGAAGAGCTCAGCGACATCAATGAAGAGCTCGAAAAACAAAATGAAATTCGTGCTATCTACACAGATTTCTCGAAGGCATTTGACATGGTTGATCATAGCCTTCTTGTTCAAAAGTTGTACCACGCAGGTATTTGCGGCTCTCGGCTCAGATAGTGCGAATCATATCTTCGTAATAGGTCCCAATTAGTTATACTCAGAGGTTACAAGTCAGTCGCTCGACAAGTACCCTCAGGTGTACCTCAAGGCTCTCACCTCGGTCCTCTCTTTTTTCTACTATACGGTAACGACCTAGGTGCCAACATTACGTCTAAGTACCAAATGTTCGCCGACGATCTCAAATTGTATAGGGTAATAAAAAACCATGAAGATACTTTAGCATTACAAAACGATATCAACAGCATTACATTATGGTGCGCAAAAAATAACATGTTCCTTAACATATCTAAGTGTTATCATATGAAATTCACAAGGAAACGAAATCCACTTCATGTAACTTACTCTATCGATAACATTCCAATCGGTGAAGTCACGAACATCCGCGATCTCGGTGTTGTGGTGGACAGAAAAGTCGACTTTCGCGAGCACATAGACTCGGTAGCAACAAGGGCCGCACGCCTTTCGGGATTCATAATTAGACAGACCAAATTCTTTAATGACTCTGAAGTACCAGTATTGCTTTTTAATTGCTACGTACGATCTCTCCTCGAATACTGTAGCCCTGTGTGGAATCCTACTTATGCCGTACACATACAGCGGTTGGAACGGATACAGAAACAATTCATGTACCACCTAACTTTCGCTCACAACCTTTGCCGTAACCTAACGTCTTATTCTTCTAGACTTATGCATTTTAAAATGAAATCGCTTGAAAGCAGACGGACCCTTTCTGATATCGTGTTTCTATACAAAATTATAAATGGTAAAATAGATAATTCTCAATTATTGGGAAAAATTAGCATACATGTACCAAGGCCATTCAGCCGTCCCACTAACATGAAAACGTTTAGTCTTCCCTTTTGTCGTAAAAACTACGCTCAACACTCGTCATTGCACCGCATGTGTTAAGCTTACAACGAAATAGTATGTAATAACGTCGATATATTTAGCGCATCCCTAAATTCATTTAAAAAATTAGTTTCCAAAATTACATAAATATTGTATTTAAATTATTGTTCCATAATGTTATTTTTTTAAATTATGTTAATATTGTAATAATGTAATTATATGTATTCGCGTACATTATTGCAGGCTGTGTTCACCTCTAGAAGATCTAGCACCTATTACTTGTGATGTATCATAGAATAACCATATCTATTTTTGTAGTGGTACGGGAGCTACCAACGTTTTAAAAAAAGTCATTTTAGTATAGTTGGGTTTTTGATATGCTGTTTCTCTTGCTATTTTGGTTACAGTCCGGGCTGTCTGGCTGGCGGTAGTGGTTGCGTTTATTAGTGCGCATCTTATCTGCACAGGAAGATATACTTAACTTTAGTCATTTTTTAACGCGTAATTTTTAATCTTTTGCCTTTAGATAGATCCATCAGACATAATTTTTTTATTGCAAGACGTTTCGTTGTTAAATGGGTGCCATACGCAATTTTTTATTTAAAATAATTAAAATGTCATCGAAATAAGTGAAATTACGTCAACATTTACTTACATTTTTATTACTTATAATATTATATTATCCTTTTTTAATACTTATATTAAATAATTAGTAAACTAATATTTTTAATAGATGCTTTCAGATTTATTACACTTTTGGGTATTACTTAATATGAATTTGATGATATGTATTTGGTTTTTATCAAGTTTACATTTAACTTCCTATTTGAGGTTCGTTGGGAAAAGGGGGCACCATGGTAGATTGTTGCAAAAAAATTGTAAATAGTAAAATGAATATTATATGTATATGTAACACAGTGATTACTTATCCTTCACGGGTTTACAGTAGGTCGGTTCCGCGGATCTGACCGTGTGCTTGTGCGTGTGCAGCAAGGCGTGGAGGCGGCGAGCGGGGGCGCGCGGCGCGGCTGCGGCGCGCGGCGCGTGTCGGCGTACGGGCTGCGCGCGCTGCTGTGGGCGTGCGGCCTCAGCGTCTCCAACAAAGTGCTGGAGTGCCTCGTGCTGCGATTCGCGCGCGGCGCCGCGCTGTCGCCCGCCGCCTGCTTGCTGGCCCTCGCTCGCCTGCACCTGGCGCATGGTACGTCAACAATATTATGTACTCACTATTAAATAGTTCGAGGCCCATATACGACTCGGTTCAGAGATAAATCGTTAATAAAAATATCCACGTAAGAAATATTATTGATTATGCGCAATGACCTATTATACTAGTAGACGCGGCATACGCCAACATTATTGCACTAAAAAACAGCGTAATTAATACATACCTACTTACTAACGCATTATCACCAATACAGTTGTTCTCTCATTCTCTAGCCTTTTTATATATCATAGATTATGCGTGGATTATTCGGTCTCTATGCTACCCGCTTTTATTTTATTTTTATATACGTTCATATGCAAAACAGGCGCCATACAATTTTTGACGATAATCTTTACATATTTGTTTTAATCGTGTCGTTTCAGAGAGGTATCGCAGCCTGGATGCGAAACTGAAATCGAATCCTCTCTCGCTGGAAGAGGTGAGCTAATAGTGGCTACTTACTTTTTACTGACACTTCCCTACCTACAGAAGTTTTAAATTTTAATATTGCCAGACTCTAATCAAGAGCAACTCATTAAACCGCTTAGCGAATAAACCGCTTAGCGAATTTTTCCTTATTTTGGTTGTTTCAATTGGTGTTAAAATTTTGTTTGTTTCAGATGATCTTGATGACTATCTACTCGTAACGATGTTACTTCTTATTCGCCGACTAAAAGAATTGAACGCGGAGGCAATGTTTAGCTTCTTGTGCAGTGCGCCCGCGCCCGCGCACAGAGGCTTTACCACGGATGTATAATGTGTAGTTGTAACAGACGGTGCTATAGTTATTATATAAAAATTATTATTAAGATTGTTTTGCAATGTCAAAGATTGAATGAATAATATATATATATATATATATATATAATTATAATTATAAGAATGAATGATAGTAATGTTGCCTATTAAGGATTTAACAAATAATGTACTTGCTTAATTTATGTATGTTATAGATACCTATACATTTGTAAATTAAAACTAAAAAAAATAATACTAAAAATGGTAAGTAGTTAATGTCGCGACCAAAGATTTATGACTGTACCGAATAATAAATTAGTACAAACGTGGCGAGAGCAGAGTGGTGCGGTTCCTGCGTAGTGCGTACGTCGCTCGAACCAATGAGGAATATCTTGGAATACCTAACTACCATTTCTGTTACGAAATTGGTTAATAGGTATACCTCATTGGGTCGTGGGTCACACGCCCTGTTACCTATTTATTGTTGAAATATAGATCTAAATATTTAAATTTTTGATCTAAAATTTAATCTGATACTTTTTAGTGCAATTATTAAATTATACATGATATTATTTGTTGTTATCGTTTTAAATAAAATTATTTTTTACGAAATTGATGCATTATTTGAAGCGCCGAAACAGGTGAAATGCCTATTGCCTAAATAGGCATTTCACCTAAATAGCGCCTAAATAGCGTAGATGTATTTTCCCTGTGCATATTCCAATAGATATTAAATAAATACCATCAAACAAAAAGTAGGTACCTAATAATGATTACTGGTGATAAGTGATCCCTTGACTTTTAGAAACCTTTGTTGAATAGTTTGTGCAGAATCTCATCACACAAGTAGGCATTTTTCGATTGTTTTTGCTTACGCACACGAGACGAGAGTTGACAAGACGGGACCGAGTACAACGACGCTTCCGGAGCAACCACAGATTTTAATAACTTGAATTAGGGACCAACTAAAGTAGGGTAAGATGGTCGACAATGAACCACCTAAATTTTCAAGAGCTGTAAATGTACTCATCGAGGCCCTAACTACATACTTTTTAGTTATATTTGTAGATAATATATCTGGTTACATTATGTAGTACTTTATTTTTGTTACAGTACTATAGCCACTAATGTTTTTATTTTTTTTTATTTTTTGAGAAATGATTCACTGTGTACACTCAATGGTACTCAATGAACCGGGGGTTGGTACACAGTGGACCGTGTGTGCAAACAATGAACCATGTGAATAATTAAAGCATTATAATGATAGGATTATAAAAAAAATTGTTAAATAAAACTCATAATTATTTAAAGTACCTATTTATTTGTAGTACGTAACAATCAAATAGCTTTTTTTCTAAAAGAGTTACCGAAAAAATCGTTAACATTTATACAATCAACTTTAAGTTTCTTAGAAATCAAATGTTCAATCTTAACGTTCCAGTAGGTGCACCCCTAATCATAAGAGCTACGTATTTCTTGCGAGAGAAAATCATGACTGATGATAGCGCTTGTCCTGTTGCATTAACGATGAAACACATAGTTACTAAAATCCCACGCTCACCACTTGTGCGACATTTCTACCTTTTTGGGCTAACACTTTTCCAGGCTGTTGTACTGTTTTGGTTGATGTTTCATAAAGATTGTAAACCCTCGTGCCGTCACCAAATTGAGGATATCTTCCTTAAACTTCTTGAAGATTGTCAAAAAATGATTTGACATTCGTTGGATTGAATGATGTGGCTCGTGCAATACGCTTCAGCTTCTTTAATAGATAAATCAGGGTGCCTTTTTTTTAAAGCCACGTAGCCAGTCCTTACCCGCCATTCCCCTTTCTTTCCAACTTATAGGGTATGCCAGTTTATTTATTTCCACCATTGCAAGGCAAGTTTTCTACACTCTTTGGTGTTTAAACCATAAAAATTGTTAGCACAATCAAGAATATAAGACTTTAGACTTGTTTCTTGTTCCTCCGTAAATATTTTATTTAGTTCCATCGAAGCAGACTTGTCTGTCTTGAATTTTATCACATATCTTCTCAGTGTTGGATATGGTATGTTGCTATCTCTTGCAGCCTTTCATAAGCACATAACGTTGAGATGTAAATCGACAGCAGAATTCATTGCTTCAGGTAGGTGGGATCCTTTTTTCCTAGCAGATCTATCTAATTTTGTTCGACCCATCCTGAATTTTTTTTTTTTTAGTGCGTGTAATAATTAAGTAGGTACTTACAAAAAAGCAAATTTTCTGGCTAAGTAGATTGAGTATTAAGGCACTCTAAAGGTGGTACCTACTCAATGAACCAGGGATGGTACTGAATGAATCACTGGTTCATTGTGTACTCTCTCAAGGTGGTTCATTTTGTACCACCCTATGCTTACAAACTTTGCGGTCATATAGCTACATGCATAAACACGAGATGTTTAACGAAACTATCTAATGTAAAACCGCAAAAAAGCAACGAAATCATCACTACAATTGATATTTAGCTACTGTATATACACATAAAATGAGACGAAATTTTACTTACGTTATTTTTATACAATTTTCGGCACGAAAACACCAAACACGGGTGAGCACGGCCTCCCGCGCCGCTAGCTCACTGTCGACAGGGGAAGGTGGGAGGGGCCTCAAAGGCGCTTACCTAATGCAGTTTGCACCAAACGGCAACGTCACATTTCTGAATTATTTACATGGTTCACTCTGTACTACTGGTTCATTGTTGACCACTCGACCCTAACTAAGTAATATTATGTGAAATACTAGTTCTAGTAATAAGTATCACACGCCCTACTAATAATTTATCAATGCGTAACTAAGGTGAGCTAATGGAATAAGATTTAGCTTGGTTGTTACAAAACCGTAAAGTAATATCGCACAATCTAATCTAATAATAAGTTGAGTTAAATGTAATGCAATAAGATTTAACTAAGGTAAACGCAGGTATTAACGACCCCTCTTAGGCGCAACGCTCACTGAATATAGAGTCGAGGTGCGGTCGAGGCGCGGACGTTCAAGAAGCGCGCCTCCTCTAGATATTCTTAAGAATCAAATCTACGTGCGCTTACTGCGTGGACTGGCGGCGGAGTCGCGGCGGCGTCGCGGCAGGGTCGAGGCGGGAGCGCGGAGTGCGCCGGCGCTCCGACTCCGCCGCCATTTTGTCATTTCGTTTTAGACGTAGCCGCGTTTATTGAAAAGAATGTTCAGTTAATTGAACTTGTCCAAAAAAACCCTGTTTATATGACCATACACAAAAAGGAGGCATAATCACCCGCGCCTCGACTCTTGTCTCGATTCCGACGCAACGCCGCCGCGACGCCACTTCGACGCCGACTCGACTTAGCAGTGAGCGTTGCGCCTGACAATTTCAAAATCAACCATATTTTTTAGGTATACTGATTCTTCTAAAGATTTATAGTTTAATTTTATATGCTAGTGTTATGTATAAAAAATGTTTTTATTGAAGCAAATACATTCTAATAAACGATTATCTTGTAAAAAATAATTTACAATGTGACTTAGTCGATTGTTGCAATTACCGACCCATAAAAACGGCTGTGAAGCTATTAACGATTTTTATGCAGCTATTCCCGATCGTATGTGAGAGGAGGCCTTTTTCCAGCAATGGAATGTATAGAAGCTAGTGATGATGATGATTACCGATCTTAATAAAATGAAATATAAATGCAAATATATCGTATTTTTTACTATAGTTATTTTTAATAAAACAAATGAGTACTTCTTAGTAATGAACTAAATAATTATAAACTTTTAAATTTATCAACATAATACTATTATTATAATATGTATGTCGTGGCCATATCGTAGATTTGCTCATTTCATGAAATGGCCAACATAGTTAGATGATCGTTAAATCGTCAACGTTTCACGATTTGGTCATCGACATTTGGCCAGATCGTACAAAATATAGGTTAGGTTAGGTTAGACTTTAAAAGGGGTGACAGACGTACGAGTAAGTACGCGAACTTGTGGCTCGACGACCTTTTTCGCTCGTGTGTCACCCCAAGTAGGTACGCGTACTTAAAAACCGTCGAGTAAGTTCGTTGACGATCCAACATGTTTGACTCGAAGCCCGCCTTGGCTCGCACATCTGTCACCACCGCGAGCCGCGAGCCGCGAGCCGCGAGCCTAGCCTGTCTAGATATAATAGGTGTTACTAAGTGCAAAAGTTCATCATATAATGGCTCAGGCATCCTTAAATTATTACGCAAGTCTTCCTTCTACATCGTAGCTCCTTCACCAAAGTTACGTGGGATAAACGCTCTCTTTTTTAAGCCAGTTTTTCATCCACTTTTTCTGATTTCGTTTTCTCTTTAAGTTTTATTTTATGAAAATAATTTAATATAAATAATATGAATGAATATAATATAATTGAATATTGGCGAAGGTATCTTTGAATCACGCCAAGGAAGTTTCACTCCTGACGCGTGGGCTCGGCGCACACGCTCTTTTTTTGTAAAGTACCCTCAAAATATAATAGTAAAAAAGAAAATATCCTTCAATTTTTGAACATTTATTTTGTTAGAATGCTATTTACTTAAAAATAAGTGCTGGTTATTAAATTAAAAATGTCTATATTTAATTCCTGAATAACATAAAATTCCCTCTGTTGATGACATAGAGACATTCGATATCGGTGACACGCGAGAAGCTACTGACCAAGCTCTACGTGTGTCACCGACGTCGAGCCGAGAAAGTACGCGAACTTTAAAACCGCGACTTTAAAGTTCGTACGTCTATCAGCCCTTTTATAAATAACGAACGAGTCGAGCGAGCAAAGTGAGCGTGCCGCGGCAGCGGCCGGCGAGTGCCAGAAGCGAATCGCTTTTTAAAAAAGAAACAAAAATGGTCGCATTTCATGAAATGGCCATCCATGTTTGGCCAGATCGACGATCTGGCCAAATGTGGATGACCAAATCGTGAAACGTTGACGATTTAACGATCTGGCCAAACTAAATTGGCCATTTCATGAAATGAGCAAATCTACGATATGGCCACGACATGTACATATATTAAATTAAGGATTTCAAACTCTAGGATATTTCCTTATGCTATTTGATTGATTGCTTCGGCGAGTTGTGTTTTACTGTATACTTTTCGCCGCTTTTGTGGCTCCATATTTCTGGAAAAAAATATAATTATATTTTTTACGTTAATTTAACCGTGAAGAAGCATTTTTTAATAGGCACATTCTTCCTTATTATGTCATAAAAGTAGTAAAAATATTTTAGTAATTTCGTGACTGTTTTAGATTTAGAAAATACTAAATATTTTCATTCCCTTTTTGGTAAAAATGTGAATGGCACTTACGATTTTTAGTTTCGAGCACGTTGATTCCATACTAAACGCGGACCCCCTCACCCCTTACCTCAGGCCCGAATAGCTGAATTTTCGCTGACCGCCTAAGCCCCCTTAACAGTTCCACTCCAAGGAGTGGAAGCTCCGAAGTCTTCCATGTTCGAATGTGAAGTTCTGTCCCACTCCCGAGGGCGCGCCTTGAGCTTTCACTGCTTTGTTCACTGGCACCAAGCAACAGGCAACAAGCAATAAGCTTATAAGCATGAAGTAAGCCGCCAACTTCACTGTTGTGACGGTGTTGCCACGGGCCACCACACGGAACTCGTGCTTCGAGTCGTTTTACATATTCTGTACTATTGACCGTCGTCCGTCTCCGACATCTTAAAATATAAATTGGAACGAAGCATAACAAGAAAGTACTATCAATCCAATGATATTATACATATTATATACCTACAAGTATCAACCACAGATTTTTAAACAATAAGGTCCCACAATTTTTTCGTTAGGTCCCCTTTAGTTGTTTTTTTAAATATTTTTTTTTTAATTTTGGGTATAAAAAAAATACACTTTAGCACCCCATCCATAGCGAAATTAGAAATAACATTAATATTATATTCATAAAAACTACTACACAGGTCATTTGTAACGTTTTCATCATTATTTTTTTTTTTTTTTTTTTGGTTCACAAATTGAAATTGACACTTAAACAGCCTTAAAAACTATTTACCAAAACAAACATTTGCGGTGCAATTCCTAAACTAGTGAGCACATCGTGCTTAGTGAAACTACATAAACTCACTGACAATGTACACGCTACACTTTAAATTTTAAACTTTAACTAAACTTCTATAGTAATTCAAGCAACACTACAATAATTTCAACACAACGCAGAGTAAATGTTACTTCTGGCTGAGGATAGAGAACTCGAGAAAATATCGAAATTATACCTAACACCATTATAGTACGAACAGCACCTGTTTATAGGAGAGTTTTGACCTACGTTAGTACGACAATAGGGTAATTTAAAGCACTTCCTATTTTCCAAACGGCTAGCAGGACGTGGAACTTCTATTTTAATGCGCGAAAGGAGTTCAGGGCAATCCACCAGACCATGTATCAGTTTGTACAGAAACAGTATATCCAAACACTTACGGCGTACACTTAGAGGCCTCATTTTGTAAAAACTCAATCTTTTTTCGTATGATACCAATGTTTTGCATTGATTATTAATGTAGGACAGTTGATACACAAATCTTTTCTGAATTCTCTCCAATCTGCTGGAATGCACGGCATAGCTGGGAGACCAAACACAACTGTTATATTCCATATTATTATATGCATACGAAAAAAACAATAAAAAAATACGTGTGGCACTCGGGGACTGCCGCGGTAAAGCTATTGCATAGCATGCCTTCAAGCCACACCTCCGTGCCCGTCGGAGTGGGGAGCGTGAGGATTTTCGTTACGCAATTTCTGGATTCAGTCCCCGCGCTCAAGGCCCGCGATAAAAGCTATGCAATAGCTTAAGAGCCATTTTATTTGTACATATTTGAATATGTATTCATTCATCACAGCACATTTCAATAAAATAAATATGTATCTAATAACATTATCAAAAGTAGTACTAAAAGTTTATGACAGTCTGAACGAAACGACATAAATATATAATCTGAAACACAGAGGCGGCTCGTCCTCAGGAGAGCTGGTGCAGTGAACTCCCATAAATAATTATAATAAAGTTATACCTGCTCATTATTTAAAATCTATCGTAAAAAACTCCAATACTAATATCAATAAAATAAGTAGGTACCTATAAACATTACAATTAATAAAATACATTACATACACTCTTGTTCACGCGCGAAAAGGAGCTTACGGAGCGCTCTTGATTGCGCTCTTATGAAACAACATTCAGTACATTGCCTACATACGAAATCCAATAAGAGTGAAAGAGAAATCTCGCCACAGTCCTGCGCGTGAAATAAAAGATTTACGTTGCGCATCGCATGACAGCAGCAATTGCGCGCGACGTTGTCACTCATAATACTTTATAATTTTTAGTGTTTATATAGACACTACATTTCCGCCCGCGGCTTCGCCCGCATTTTCAAAGGAAAACCTGCATAGTTCCCGTTCCCGTGGGCGTTTTCCGGGATAAAACCTACCCTATGTGTTAATCCAAGTCACCGGTGCCCTACATGGCAGTCAATGTGTTAAATTCAACTTTATCTCTTAGCTCATAAAGATTAAATTTGAGTATATTTTTTTTCCATGATAGTTTCGTTAAGGCCACATCAATGATCGAGTAAACATGACTCGATTATTTGTCTTGATCATATTGCTAAATGTGAAGTATAAACATAGATAATAAATAGTTTTCATTTCATATATTATCTGTTGTCACTTTGATTCTTTGACACTTGTACGATTGCATTATTATTCATTGTTCGTTGTTCAATAAAACCGCTCATCATATTTTCTCGGACCTTTTATTTAACAATCACTACGTTGCATGGTGTCAGAAGCGGTTGTAAAGTATGTAATAAGAAAATATATGAGAAAGCTGTGAAATGACGACATCCGACGCAGTGGCTGGAATAAAGCCGCCAGCTAACCTACAATTAATTGACGCCGACAAGTCAACGTGTTGGACAAGGTGGGTGCAACAATTTGACTGGTATGCCACAGCAATACAATTAGACAAAAAACCAGCCGCAATCCAGGCAGCAACTTTTATGGCGGTCATAGGCCCAGACGCCATCGAAATATTTAACAGTTTTAACCTTGTCGACGCGGAAAAAAATGATATTGAAATCATTAAAAATAAATTCAAAGAATATTTCGCGCCGAAAAAGAACATATCTTTTGAACGATATGTATTCTTTAAGATCGAACAAAACGAGGACGAAGTATTTAATGAATTTTTAATCAAAATAAAAACTCAAGCAAGTAAATGCGAATTTAACAACTTACTGGATGAAATGATAAAGGATAAAATCGTTTTTGGAATTAGATCAAATCAGGTTAGAGAAAAATTACTAACGGAAGAAAATTTAGACTTGACAAAAGCAATAACGATCTGCAAAACTAGTGAACAAGCATCTAAACAATTAGATGAATTTGATAGTAAAAATAAAGTTTTTGCTGTGAAAAATAAAAGATCTAACGAAAACAAGACTTTTGACTGCCGAAGATGTGGTACTAACCATAAAAGTAGAGAGTGCCCAGCTTTTAACAAATCTTGTAACAAATGTTCCAAACAGGGTCATTTTGCTAATATGTGTCGCACAAAAATGAAACATAATAATTACAAACAGAAAAATAGAGTAAACGCAGTAGAAGAAAGCTCTCAATCCGAAGATGAAGTGTATATATCCGCTATAAGGTCTGGAGAAAAGAAAAACTGGACAGAAAAATTACAAGTTGGCAATTTAAGGATTACAGTCAAACTAGACACAGGAGCAGAGTGCAATGTGTTACCAAG
Organism: Colias croceus; assembly: GCF_905220415.1. Classification (NCBI taxonomy): domain Eukaryota; kingdom Metazoa; phylum Arthropoda; class Insecta; order Lepidoptera; family Pieridae; genus Colias; species Colias croceus. The sequence goes on along the minus strand of NC_059551.1, from coordinate 28,223 downwards.
ACACTTGATGAACAAAACAAAGGCAATTTTGAAACCAAGCCGAACAAAAAATTTAATAAGCTACACAGAAGACAAGATGGCAGTTCTAGGTGAAACAGAGCTACTATGTAAATTAAAGAATGAAGAAACAAAAATAATATTCAAAGTAGTTGAAGAAAAAGTTTCTCCAATCCTAGGACTTGAGACCTGTGAAAAATTAGGACTTGTCGCAAGAGTCAAAACATTGAAGGTGAGCCAATATACTGATAATATATTTGAAGGATTAGGCTGTTATAAAGATTATGTGTATGATATTGACCTAATTGAGAACCCAAAGCTTGAGATTAAACCGTCAAGAAGAGTACCCCATGCTATAAGAGCCGAAGTTAAGCAAGAACTTGACAGGATGGTAAAGTTAGATGTCATAAAACCAGAAACGGAGCCAACTCCTGCTGTGAGTCCTATGGTAGTTGTCAGACAAAAGGACAAAATAAGAATCTGTATAGATCCATCAGATGTCAATAAAAATATCCTCAGACGTCATTTTCCACTCACGACTATAGAAGAAATTTCAGCTGATATTCAAGGTTCTAAATTCTTTGCATTATTAGACTGCACAAAGGGGTTCTGGCAAATTAGACTATCAGAAAGAACACAAAAAATATTAACATTCGCTACCCCATGGGGAAGATATTCTTTCAAGAGACTTCCGTTTGGAGTTTCATCAGCACCAGAAATATTCCAAGAAATATTAACAAATCTACTCAGTAATATAAAAAATGTGAGAGTATCGATCGATGATATTTTTATACATGCAAAAACTAAAGAAGAACTACGCAAAACTGTTGACAAAGTCATTGAAATATTAAAGAAATCTGGCTTCAAACTTAACAAAGACAAGTGCATCTTTGAAGCAACCAAGATAAAATTTCTGGGACACATTATTTCAGCTAAAGGTTTAGAAGCAGACCCAGGCAAAGTAGAAGCTATTCAGGCAATGAAAAAACCTACAAATAAAACCGAGTTACAGAGACTGTTAGGAATGATTACATATCTCAATAAATTTATCCCTAACATGTCGGATTTGACAAATCCACTTAGAGACCTGTTACACAAGAATACAAGCTTTACATGGGAAATTCATCATGAAAAAGCTCTTGATAAAATAAAACAAGTGCTTCAAAATCCCCCAGTATTGAGACTATATGATGTCAACAAACCTGTAACATTGTCTGTAGATGCAAGCTCAAAAAATCTCGGAGCTGCACTTCTCCAAGAAGGACAACCAGTAGCCTATGGAGCAAGAGCATTGACCAAATCTGAACAGAATTATCCACAGATAGAAAAAGAAGCGCTCGCCATACTGTTTGGATGTAAGAAATTTCATGAATATGTTTATGGTAAACAACTGACAGTAGAATCCGACCATAAACCACTAGAGACAATATTTAAGAAAAACATACAATCAGCCCCCGCAAGACTTCAACGAATAATGTTTAACTTAGCACCATACTCACCCAAGGTATTATTCAAAAAGGGAACTGAAATTCCATTAGCAGACTTCCTTAGTCGAGACTGTGATGCGTCTAACTTGAGATATGATCCAGAAGAAAACTTAAAAATCGCAGTTATACTACCTATGTCTCTAGATGCTAAAGAAGAATTAATTAAGGCTACTAAAGAAGATCAACATTTACAGTTACTAATGAAGACTATAAAGCAAGGATTTCCTGAAACCATGAAAGAACTACCTACAGAACTACAACACTATTTTAACTTTAAAGAAGAATTGAGCTATCTGAAAGGAATTATATTCAAAGGTGATAAGATTGTTGTTCCGGCATCACAAATCCCTAAAATGTTAAAAAATATTCATCAAGGACATCTTGGTATACACAGCTGTTTGAGAAGAGCTCGACAATTTCTTTATTGGAAAGGACAATATAATGATATCATAAAGCTAGTTAAAGGGTGCACCGTCTGCGAACAAACACAAAGAGATAACATTAAAGACACAGTCTTAGTTAAAAAGCTTCCTACACTTCCATGGCAAATAATTGCTTCAGATTTATTTGAATTAAAAGGAAAAACTTACCTTGTTATATGTGACAGCTACTCTGGATATATTGATTTTCAAGAGCTAAAAAGCCAGTCGTCATATGAAGTGATTGAACAACTTAAAAGATGGTTTTCTACCCATGGTATACCAGAAGAGTTACAAACTGACAATGGAACACAATATATGTCTAGAGAATTTAAGACCTTTCAAAAAGAATGGAGATTTAACCATGTCACATCTAGTCCACATCACCATCAAGGTAATGGACTTGCTGAAAGAGCAGTTCAAACAGCAAAAAACATACTAAAAAAATGCAGCATTGACAAGTCAGACGTGCAGCTTGCGTTACTGAACTGGAGAAATACACCTAGAAATGACCTATTAGGCTCACCTAACCAACGACTTTTCAGCAGAATTACAAGATCACCAATACCTGTAAGTGACAAATATTTAAAACCAAAAATCATACAAGGAGTCACAACTGAACTACAGACATTAAGAGAGAAACAGGCCAATTACAGTAATAAACATACTACAAGACCAGTAAATTTGGAAATTAATGATAAAATCAGACACAAGGTAGCTCACCAACACTGGGAAGGGGCGAGAGTAATAGAGAAGCCCAAAAATCTACCAAGATCTGTTATTATACAAACAGATAAAGGACAAATTTTACGAAGAAACTTAAGTCATTTGCACAAGACACAAGCTGATATTCCCAGCAACAGAATAGCTGTACCTGAAACTAAATACACAGAAGAACCAGTAGTACAACAGATGCCAGCTCAAACTCAATCACCGGGTGTTCCTGCAACAACCCCAACAACTACACATCCATCAGAGATGCGAGAGATGCTTAGCTCTAATAATACACAGAGTTCTAATATGGTGACACAACCAGCGACTGCACCACAAGTCTCAAGATATGGTAGACCTATAAAACCTATTAATAAACTCAATCTCTAATATTGTTAAAAAACAATAAGTACTGTAGTACTATTTCATGTATCTTAATCATTAACATTAAGTATCAGTTAATTATAACTTGTTTACTATAATTTTATAAGAACCTGTTCAGTAATCATTTACATTAACATTGTTAATTAGAACTGAATGCTTTGCCATGTATCTTGTTATATAATCATATGATAGATATAATTTTTTAATTACTGGATAAGTAAAAATAAAGAAATTTAATACTTTAAATAAAAATGTTCATTCATAGTGTATACATATATTAAAAAAAAAAAAAAAAAAAAAAAAAAAAAAAAAAGTTTGGTTTGTTATGGTTGTTTAGTTTGTTTACAAAGAAAGGGAGATGTGAAGTATAAACATAGATAATAAATAGTTTTCATTTCATATATTATCTGTTGTCACTTTGATTCTTTGACACTTGTACGATTGCATTATTATTCATTGTTCGTTGTTCAATAAAACCGCTCATCATATTTTCTCGGACCTTTTATTTAACAATCACTACGTTGCACTAAACGATACATCGACGATTATCGATATGCGCAGGTTTTAATTATTTTATAATTTTAATAAAATAAATAATTTAACAATTTCAACGATGGACCTATACAGACCTAAAGGTAAAGAATACGATTTTGATAAAATTCGCCAATTTTGCTATGGATGAGGTGCTAGTGTAATTTTTTTATGCCCAAAATTAAAAAAAAAAAATATTTATAAAAAAAACTAAAGGGGACCTAACGAAAAAATTGTGGGACCTTAAGGTCATTTTCGACCCAAAATTCCATTGATGGGGTGCTAAGTTTGCATTGGTGTTTTCAACCGACTTGGATTTTTTTTCAGATGCCTTTAAAATATAATAATTGATAAAGAAAACAACACAATAAAAAATAGTCTTACCTAATTTTAAAATACTTTTTATTCTTAATATATACTTCTTTTTCATTCGATATGGCCATTGTTCTTTCATAAACAGTTTTTGAAATTGTATATTGTATGAAGATTGTATGGTACTTTGTGCTCCCATTAAAATATATAAATAAAATAAACAGATTTATGCTACATATTTGATGTCGTTGTCACCACAGAGCAATAATTAATATAGTCCTGTGAACCAATGACTATGTGATTCCATCAAGAAGCTTATATCTAATACACTGGAGATTTCGGTATGAACATTGACGTGTAACAAGAAAATATTGCCCAGTTCATGTTTTTTATCACTTTCACACCTAACTTGGTATTGCCACTGTTAATACGAAGTTTTCCCAAGGCTACTATGTATGCTGTAATATTCTGTGCAAAAGGTTAGTTTTTGTACATGAGTTTGTTGATAAATTGCCAACAACGTCATTCAGAAGCATTGTTGGATGAGACAATTATTATTTATGCTAAATAAACTAAGTATCTGAACCAATTATTAAAAAGCGATACTCCCTGATTATGGGTAGTCACCATAATAAAATTGTAGCAACTCTCACTTTGTCAATATGGCATGTGTGTCAAAAAAATTGCGTCGCTTCGAATATTTAAGTTAATATTGTTGCTTATTTAATGAATATTTTCCGAATATAAAGAATGCATTGTATTGTACAAAATTGCAGAAGTGTTTGGACACCAAATTCTGGCATAGAATTTCACAGGCAAGTGTATATTTACGTTATTTACAATATTCCTCAATACTCCTGCATTTACCTGTTTAGAATCATTTCAATGGCAAAAATTGTCTAATTTAGCATCATTTTAGTAAGCAGTCATGTTAAATTTGTTATTTCCCTAATACTTTATCATTTTTCAACAAGTTTTCAATAAACAGATTTAACAAGTAAGGTAACCATGATGACGAGTTTTTATGGATAGCGAAGAGATTATATTGTAATAACAATATTATGATGAAAATGTAGAACACCATTTTAAAGATTGTTACTAGTAATGAAACCAAGAAGCTTATATCTTATACACTGGAGATTGCACTATGACCATTGACTTGTCACAAGAAAATATAACCTTGAATGACGTCAGTGTTGTTTTTTGTCTCTTTCTGTGGGTGACCACACTGGTTTGTATATTCAGGATTTTTCGAAATAGAAAAAACTAAAAATCATGGTCTATAAATAATAACGACATATATTTTTAACAGTATTAATTATATTATAATATTACTGGCCATACTTTATAGGTACATACAATTTTAATTGGTATAGAATGACAGTTTTAAATAACTCTTGGCTACAAAGCCTGGATATGAACCGATATATAGCATTAACATCCTTTGTAATTAGAGGAAAGTTGTGTTTTGCATCAGATGCTGTTTACCAAATTGTAAGCTACTCAGATCTTCTTTTTAAACGCGTTGCTTCGACGGGTCAATTTCAAGCCAAAATCATCAAAGAAAAACTGTTTATAATAAACGCCTTGCACAAATTTCAGCTAACTTTACAAAGTTTATTTTTCAAAAGGTATTTTTTTCTGGGTCGTAATCCTCAGTAATTTTACCCTTGATGGGCACATATATTTCTTTTTATTTTACTTTTTGGAAAGCTGAAATACCTAAAACAAAAAATATGAGGTAAGTTAAAAAAGTATAAATTTCAATGTAAAAACGAACAATCTTATAACTACATGTGAGTGCAATACCGATGTCGAGTGTTTTTTCATTACTAGTAAAAATCTTGAAAATGGTGTTCTAAATTTCATCATAATATTGTTATTACAATATATTCTCTTCACTATCCATAAAAACTCGTCATCATGGTTACCTTACTTGTTAATTTTGTTTATTGAAAACTTGTTGAAAAATGATAAAGTATTAGGAAAATAACAAATTTAACATGACTGCTTTCTAAAATGATGCAAAATTTTACAATTTTTGCCATTGAAATGATTCTAAACAGGTAAATGCAGGAGTATTGAGGAATATTGTAAATAACGTAAATATACACTTGCCTGTGAAATTCTATTCCAGAATTTGGTGTCCAAACACTTCTGCAATTTTTCACAATGCAATACATTATTTATATTCGGAAAATATTTATTAAATACGCAACAATATTAACTTAAATATTCGAAGCGACGCAATTTTTTTGACACTTATCAAAGTGAGAGTTGCTACAATTTTACTATGGTAACTACCCATAATCAGGGAGTATCGCTTTTTAATAATTGGTCCAGATACTTATTTTATTTAGCATAAATAATAATTGTCTCATCCAACAATGCTTCTGAATGACGTTGTTGGCAATTTATCAACAAACTCATGTACAAAAACTAACCTTTTGCACAGAATATTACGGCATACATAGTAGCCTTGGGAAAACTTCGTATTAACAGTGGCAATACCAAGTTAGGTGTGAAAGTGATAAAACACAACAATTTTCTTGTTACACGTCAAATGTTCATACCGAAATCTCCAGTGTATAAGATATAAGCTTCTTGAATGAAACAACACATGACATCGGTATTGCACTCACATGTAGTTATAAGATTGTTCGTTTTTACATTGAAATTTATACTTTTTTAACTTACCTCATATTTTTTTGTTTTACGTATTTCAGCTTTCCAAAAAGTAAAATATAAAGAAATATATGTGCCCATCAAGGTTACTGAGGATTACGACCCAGAAAAAAATACCTTTTGAAAAATAAACTTTGTAAAGTTAGCTGAAATTTGTGCAAGGCTGCTATTATACATATAAACAGTTTTTCTTTGATGATTCTGGCTTGAAATTGACCCGTCGAAGCAACGCGTTTAAAAAGAAGATCTGAGTAGCTAACAATTTGGTAAACAGCATCTGATCCAAAACACAACTTTCCTCTATTTACAAAGGATTTTAATGCTATATATCGGTTCATATCCAAGCTTTGTAGCCAAAAGTTATTTATAACTATCATTCTATACCAATTAAAATTGTATGTACCTACCTATAAAGTATGACCATAATATTATAATATAAATACTGTTAAAAATATATGTCGTTATTATTTATAGACCATGATTTTTAGTTTTTTCTATTTTGAAAAATCCTGAATTTACAAACCAGCGTGGTCACTCGACAGAAAGAGACAAAAAACATGACTGACGTCATTGAATGTCATAGTTTCTTGTTTCAAGTTAATGGTCATAGTGCAATCTCCAGTGTATTAGAGGATATAAGCTTCTTGGATTCCATTCATTGCTGTGAACACAGCCTGTGAATATAGTAGTTGTCACTTCGTTGTCAATACTCATTTTTCATTCATGTCAAGTGCTTATTCATTGGTCAAGTGTTATCAAAACAATAATTATTTAGAAACGTCACTCATTTCGTCAAATCACTAATGTCAGTTCTCAGCCGGCAAGCGGCGCAAGCGCATATCGCATATTCACTCGATATTTGTATAAATGGGTTAATTATAGAGTAATCGAAATTATTCATTACTTTTAATTTTAATTACGGTTAATAAATTAGTTTAATGATGAGGTCAGGAGTCTCACTGCTTTGTTTTCTATATGTGGTGTGCGTGTATAGATTTCACGTAAAGGGTTCAGTGACTCGCGAGGACTATGGGGAAGTGAAGCTTTTCCAGAGTGCGGACACGTACGACGTGGAGACCACCGTGATGCTCAACGAAGTGTCTCGCGCTGACAAGGAGGTGGCCTATAAAATAAAAGCGACCCTATTAGTGGAACCGGTCTGGAAAGATTCTCAAGACTCAGAAATATTGTTAAAGTTTGAGGTGTGCTTCATGAGCTTATTGTGATTGTAGTTTGTTTGCTACAATATCTGGTTTCGTTACAGTTAAAACTTTGGATAATGCTTTTGATTTGCAGCTAAAGTCTCCCCATCTGCTGTCCAGGGGCAAGCATGTAAATGCAGATTTCTTGCCTCATAAATCTATCTGGGACTCTTACCCGCTCTCTACTTTTTATGCACTTTGGAATAAGGGCATCATAGAAACACCTTATTTGGACCTCAACGAGCTGACGGACATTATTAACTTTAAAAGATCCCTTATCAGTTTATTTCAGGTTTGTGTGTTACATTATTTTATTGAGTGCATGCAAGACAGAATATTGGATAACCAATTTAATATTTCTAGTTTCAAGTACTCGATGGAGAAAGAAATGAAACAGACATCTCCGGAACCTGCCAAGTGCTCTATGAGAGTCTCTCCGCTCATGTGATCAGGAAGATTAAGGTTAGATGCTACTCTGGAATGCCAATTTCATGCAGTGTGATTATACTTTTTAAATGAAATTAGATTTGTTAAATAAAATTTTGATAAGTTATACCTACAATAGTTTATTAAATTAAAATAACTTCAATTCAATATTTTTCCAGAATCCATGTTATACATAATAATAATAATGAGCCAAAAGAGCCAAAAGGATCTATAATGCATTTAGAAAAGCTTAAAATCTTTCATCACCAAAAATATTATTTCACAAGATTATAAGTATCAATTTTGTAGTGGTATACAAGCTAGATTATTTTATAGATAAGTTTGTGCACGGTCGTGTGTGTTCACAGCGCGGGTGTGAGGACTGGGCCGGGGCCGGAGCGACTCGGCGCCTGACGCGCTACACGCTGGACGCGGCGGGGCTGCGCGAGCTGCACGCCGAGGAGGTGCACGCGGCGGGCGGGCTGAAGGCGCGCGCGTGGAGCCGCCTGCAGCGCGCGCGCTCGCGGCCCGCCGCGCCCGCCGCCGGGCCCGCCGCACGCCCCGCGCCGCCCGCGCCGCTCGTGCCCGCGCCGCTGCCGCCGCCGCCGCTCGACCCGCTGTGGCCCGCTGACGATCCGTTGGTATGCGTTTGCCGACGCGTCTGACAAAATATCAAACGAAATTTATAAATTATTTATTCAAAATACTGGTAACTGTCGACGAATCATCGTGCGTTGGTAAATTTCCAAGTTGCGAGGGACACTTTTATACTGATGATTTTATTTTTACGAAGCGATTTAATAATAAAATTGTACTGAACTTGTAAAATTATGATAAAGAGGTCACGAGGGCAACCCGACGATGATAAGCTTTGCTCGCCGTATTGTTAGTGATATAATTATCTATCATTACAAATTAACTACAGTTCGTAGGATGGAACTTCGTTCAGGATTAAAAGTGCTTATCAAAATGTAATCACTATCCCAATTCTATGTGTAAACATATCACATAAATTGTATTTACAAAACTTGAAAACACGTGATGTTTCTTATTTGTTTAATGTTCTACATTAATATTTTATACACACATATTAGTCACGATGATAAAAACAAATGTTTTAAGATCGTTACTCCCGCTCAACGCGTACCAGCCACAGACATGCCACAGAGCAAGTAATATAGGTAGTACCAGCCCGATACTGAGCGCGAACACAGTATTACGATAATGTATATTGTACTACCTACTGTGGCGCGAGTTGATTTGGAAGCCGTATTTAGAGCAATTTTAAATAATTCGTTGTAAAAAAAATACATATTATACACTTAGGTACTAATGTAGATGTAGACACAAAATAAAAAATACCACGCATTTTAAGACAAAAATCACGCGGAACTACATATTTCGAAAAACTACCAAAAGTGTTGTTTGAGTGCATTGTTTTTGAATGAAAATTAACTATATTTGTGTATTTTTTTCAGCCAAGAACTAATATGAATTAATATAACGTCAAAACAGAAGGGAGTCTAATTATTATTTTTCTAATATCTGGGGTCTGCGTAAAGCTTCGACCATAAATTTCAAAAACGGCCTGTGAAAAAACCTTTATAATGGGCAAACTACACAAAATGTAGAACGTTTTTCAGCCAAGAAACAAATTATGAAGTGGCAAATAACATATAAATATATTTATTTATTTATTTATTTACAAAGGATAGCCAACAATTGTTTACACTATATATGGCACAAAAGGAAAAATACAATTTAACGTATCAAGTGTAACAATTACTTACAGGCTAACACTACATGCTTTTGAAAACGGTTATGACTCATGAACATTAAAAAAAAAAACTGATAAATACACAAGATAACGTTTAACAAATTATCAACAGAATATCTATTTAAAAACTAAATGTAAGTCATATTAAAATAAAATCGGCATACAAAAATTACAATTTTAAAATATTAAATTAAAGTACATAAAAAGTTAAAAACCAACATAAAAATTCATTTTTTATAATATTAATAATATAATATAATATAATATCTACATAAAAATAAAGTTCGACAGACAAAATATCTATTTAAACAATGTAAATATTCAAGTTAAGATAAAATCGGCATTTAATTTACAATTTTCAAAATATATAATATTAAAAAGCTTAAAAAAAACCAACACAAAAATTCAATTTTTTTTTTATAATATCTACACAAAAATATAGTTTGAACAAACATAAGAAAAATATCTATTTATAAATAATTTAAACATTCATATTAATATTAAGATAAAATCGTCATTCAATTAATTACATTACAATACTAAAATTAAAAAAAAAAAAAAATTAAAATAACAATAACAATAAAAAAGCTACAATTAAATAAATGCATTATTTGGTACAATTATTTATTATATAATTACTAAAAACTTAATAAGTAATATATTTTTCGTACTTCTGAAATCAGCATTTCCGGCTATAATCAGATTCTAGGGTATGAAGGCTCTTAAGCGGTGATTCAATATTATTATTTAAACAATTATATATGCCCACGACCACAGCCATTTGTGTAATTTATTTGGTTTGGGCATTGCATTCATTCGCAGTACGGCTTAGATAAAAAGAAATAATAATTATCAAAATCGGTTCACCGTTCACCAAGTCGGAAGCACAAAAAAAAAAATACAGTCCAATTGAGAACCCCCTCGTCTAATTGAATTTATATTTTTAATAACTCGGTATTTAAAGACGTTAAATGTTAAGCCGGTCGGTCACCGGACGCTATATAATTGTATATACGGCAGACCACGTCCTAAATATTTTTGTAGGTGTAGTTATAATTTTAACGGTCGTCAGCTATATATATATATATATACTATATAGATATGTATAGAAATTCGTGCTTCGTTCAATTCAAATCGCGCAAAGTTTAAGAAGTCGTGTACGATCGCCGTTTCTCTGTGGACAGGAGGTGGAGAGCGCGATGGCGGCGGGCTCGGCGCTGTGGGGCGCGGGCGCGGCGGGCGCGGGCGGGTCGGCGGCGGCCGCGCGCGCCGCGCTGCGCGTGCTGCCCGCGCTGTGCGCCGCGCCCGCGCCGCGCCTGGCGCGCCTGCTGCACGCGCAGCCCGACCCCGACGCGCTGTGAGTGCGACCCTTCTATTTTATATATAGAAATCTATTTATTACGAATAAAACGATATGAACGACGATTGTTGTTTATGAGTGAAAATAATTTTGTAGATACTGCTGTACATTTCGTAAGAGAATTTTAGCAAATAAAGCTATTTTATTTTTTCTTTCTTTCTCACCGAGTTTAACGGTCGATTTTTCGGCTGCTACGGGCCCACATACGTTTTGATTAATTTAATCAAATTAAAAACGCGGCAGGCGCGCGCTAGTCGGCGCGCTGGGGACGTGCGGGTCGGCGGGCGCGCACGCCGCCGTGAGCGCGCTGCTGCAGCTGGCGCCGGGCGGCTCGCCCGCGGACGCGCCCGCCGTACCCGGCCTGGCGCAGGAGTACCTCGCCGCGCTCGCGCTCGCGCCGCACCCGGAGGTAACTATTTCACCCTATTTCGTGTGCCACTTCGACTATTCTATTTTTTAACGAGTCGTTAACGCGACAAATTGAACGCCCTCGTGATAAAAAGAACAGACGACGGCCTATTTAACGACACCGAATTTTTGAGATTATTATAATCGCACAAAAAGCTTCACCGAACCTTTCGCGTCATCGACGCCCACTAGTCGAGAGTAACGTCGGCCGTCCGTTCCGACAGGAGAGCGTCGTCGAGGAGGTGGTGAAGCTGAGCGCGTGGCCGAGCGAGGAGGACGAGGCGGGCGAGGCGGGCGAGGCGGTGCGGCTGGCGCGCAGTGCGCTGCTGAGCGCGGCGGCCAGCGCGCGCCGCCTGCCGCCCGCCGCGCGCGCCGCCCGCCGCCTGCCGCCGCGCCTGCTCGACGCGCTGCGAGCCTGCGCGGTCAGTGAGAATAAGCGTAGCGGTTAATGGGATTCTATTCATTACAATATACATAATATAATTATATTTAAATACAAAAAAAGTTTAAGAGCAATAGGTAGAGTCCATTTTCCGGTAGCGGTCAAACACTATTTAAAAAAAAAAAATTACGCCATTACCATGCTTATACATTTTGGTATATACAGGGTTACTTGTAAAACACCGGCAACCTCGCAGGACAAGATAGCCAACATCATAAGTCTGTAACAACATTTGTTCTACGACTTTTGATAATTTGTTAGATTTTATTTTCATACAAAAATAAATATTCACTTAATTTTCCGTTTGAATATTATAAACTCTACGCGCATTCCAAACATTACGTAAACAAGAAGCGAACGGGAGGGGAAAGGGGGCGTCGCGTCGTCCTTTCGATAATGAATAAAACATAGACTTACAATTAATGTTAGGAGAGTACAATAAAAGCTTAAAAAATCATTTAAAAATAATTTATTGCGTTATGCCAAAAGTCGTAGAACAAAATATGTCGTTACTTATGATGTTAGCTATCTTGTCCTGCGAGGTTGCCGGTGTTTTACAAATAACCCTGTATATTTATTAAAGAGATTCCTTGATAAATATGACTACATATAAAATGACGTATTCGCGGGATTCACTAAAACACTCAACACTAAAGTGAGTGGTAACTATAGTCCTTTCCACCTAAGATGATTTCTGTGACACATCGATTTTTGACACGTGTAGAGATGTCTATACTGAAATCGTATCAATTGTTTCCGATAATCGATAATATTTTATATGGAAATGAAATCGATTTGAATAAAGTACCAAAATCAACCAAAATTAGTTTTTTCGGCATTTCGCCAACAATTAACTAAGGAAACTTAGCAAACAACAGCAAAAAAAAAGTCAACAATAACAATTAGTAACAATAACAGAATACCACGTAAAGTATCAATATAAAAATGCAACTTGTATACAAGGCTGACGCACTCGTACAGACGATTGACTCGAATTGACAAACGATCACAAGATGGGCGCCGATTATATGATTTCCAACTCTATGATTTTTCAACGATCCATTTCATGTACACGAATTGCGTAGGCATTATATTTTTGTGTTATTTTATTTTATTTTTCATTATATTAAACTCAACAATACTGTTTTTGATTTATAAGCTTAAGATGTTTCATTTTTATATTTTTGGTAATAATGCCGCCATAAAATAAAAATATTATGCACTAAAATTATTTTACATAAAATACGTAATTCGGAACACGACGAAGTGTCACAGGAATCATCATAGGTGAAAAGGACTATAATGTTAACTTCTGAAACTAATTGTCGTAACTTGACATATTTAAACATAATAAGACAATGACAAAACAAATAGCACACGAAAATTATTAAATACATATTATGGTATTAACTATTAAGGAATATTATGTATGAGTCCTAATGTAATTTAACTGTAATTTTATTTGAATTTATTAATTTGTAGCTATATAATATTTTGATGATATAAACACATATTAATTTGTAAAAAAATGTTTGCACGCCATTTACAATGGCTACTGTATGTGATAAAAAATATTGTATCTAACACCTTACCAACCATATTAAACGAACGAATAAATATATCTATCTATCTATTTGATTTGATTTGATTTGATACGCTATCGCTTCAGTTCCGTTTAGACGAGAAGACTACACTACGTTTGTTGAGCGGGGTGTGTGCGGGCGTGCGGGTGAAAGGGGTTTGAAACTTTTTGTATGGACGCTGGCATATCGACCCGCCGCCATTTTTATTTTTTTTCAAAATCGCGGCGCACGATTAAAGTGGTATGTATGGATAGAGGACACATAGACGAACAAAAAATGTCTCATAACATCAAAATCGCGGCGCACGATTAAAGTTGTATGTATGGATAGAGGATACATAGACAAACAAAAAATGTCTAATAACATAGTACCCTAAAGCGTCACATTACCGAGATATTTGGAGGTAAATATTCACTTATGAGTACGACAAACACTAAAAATAGACTTATTACGTGTCTATATGCATAATATTATCTCCAAATAATCACTCCCAGGTAGATTATTATTATTACAGGAAGAAAGTAGGTATTCATTACATTACTTACATTTTTATGTAATGTATGTATGTTTTTATGTAATGAATCTACCTACTTTCTTCCAATAAACTGACATTTACCTCCAAATATCTCGGTAATGTGACGCTTTAGGGTACTATGTTATTAGACATTTTTTGTGTGTCTATGTATCCTCTATCCATACATACCACTTTAATCGTGCGCCGCGATTTCGAAAAAAAATCAAAATGGCGGCGGGTTTGATATGCCAGAAAGTTTCAATGCCCTTAGACAGCTGGGTTTTTAATGACATTGCAATCAGAGGCGGCTCGTGACAAAATTGTATGGGTGTTCACTTTTAATAAAACAAAGAAAATACAATAGCGTTAGCAGGATAATTTATTAAAAAAAAAAATGAGCACCACATTATAAATGGTGGTATTATAATAGGTGGTAAATGTTAAAAATACTTATGTAATGACGATTCGAAAGTGCTACTAAATAGTAGTCTAATTGAATAAATGAATGTTTGAGTTTGAGTTTAAATGTCTATATAAACACTAAAAAATATAAAGTATTTCAAAACGAATTCAATTATTATTTAGCAAAATTAGAAAATCCCCGAATTTGCATTCGCGAGCGTATTCAATATTCATAGTGTTTGTTTATAATATAGGATAGGAGTGGCAACGTCGCGCGCAATTGCTGCTGTCATGCGATGCGCAACAAACGTTCTTAAAAAGTCGGCGTGACCCGTAATGAATCGTAAAATAACCTGTCACTAGGATGACTCGTGTCGGTTAGCGCACGTGATGGCGCTCGGCAACCTGGCGAGCGAGGAGGCGCTGGAGGCGCTGCTGCAGCAGGCGGAGAGCGGCGCGGCGCGCGTGGCGGCGGCCGCGCTGGGCGCGCTCGAGCGCCTGCCGCCCGCCGCGCTGCGCCGGGCCGGGGCGCTGCGCCGCCTGGAGCGCGCCGCGCTGGCGGGCCGCCCGCTGGCCGCGCGCGCCGCCGCGCTCGACCTGCTGCTGCGGCTCAGCGCGCCCGCGCCCTTCGGCCTGCCGCGCTTCGTGTTCCTGCTGCACGAGCGCGGCCCGCCCGAGCTGCTGCGCGTGCTGTGGCAGCGCCTGCGCGCGCTGGCCGCCGCGCACGAGCCGGTGGCGCTGCTGGTGCGCATGCTGCGGCGCGAGCTGGGCGGCTGGCCCGCCGCGCTGGCGCCGGGCACGTCGTCGGTGCTGACGCGGGCGGCGGGCGCGGTGCCGGCGGGCGCGGCGCGCGGCTGGCGGGCCGAGCTGGACTCCGTGCAGCTGGCCAGCGGCGGCGTGCTGCGGCGCGGCGTCGTGCGCCTGCTCACCGTGGCCCCGGACAACGCGACGGACGAAACGCTGACCGTACGCTCGCTCGAATAACGTTTGTCGATTCACCCGGTGGGGACTCGTGACCGATGGTGACCTATTTTAATCTCTAATTTTAATATTTCGAAAGTAATAATCCCGAAAACGTGTGCATATTTTTTTATAATTCCGTTTTTTTAAATTCCGAAGTTTTATTTGCCATATAATCGCAAATCCGAATTTCATTTGCCCATTTCTTCTTTTGTATGACGTTGTGACGTTTTACAATCCAGACGAATGAGTTCCAATCTAAATGTACAAAATCCATATGCAAAATACCAGATTTTTTAAACATAATTTTTTGAAATACAGTCAATTGATATCCAGAAAAACAATATCCAGATTTTTTAAATTCAATTAAACAAGATCCAGAAAAACTAAAGCCTTCCTCGCAGTTCTAACCTAGCAAAACCTACTGAATCGAATTTGACACTAAACCTTTCTGTAATGGGCAATCTGTATAAAACAATAAAGAGTCGGTTCTGGCACTCGCCGGCCGCTGCCCTAGCAAAATGATAATAAAAATCTGGCAATAATTTATCAGGAATATGATTTTTTGCCAAATAAAAAGATTATTTTATGGGAAACTAAGATGGCTGTTAAATCCAAGCTATACAACACCTGCATACTCCCAGTTCTAACCTAAGGCTGCCAAACTTGGATACTCACTAAAGCACAAAATCGGAAGCTGGCAACCTGCCAAACAGCAATGGAAAGGAGCATGATGAGCATAAGGAAATGTGACAGAATAAGTAACAGAACCATCAGAAAACGCACTAAAATTGAAGATGTAACAACTAGAATCAGAAAGCTTAAATGGAGATGGACTGGTCATACAATAAGAGGTATTAATAAGTGGAGCAAAGATATCATCTTTTGGTAACCAAGGAATAGGAAAAGGAAACGAGGTAGGCAGTTTCGAAGATGCTAGGATGAAATTAAGGCTATAGCTGGAAAAACATGGTCAAGGAAAGCACTTGACAGAATAGAGTGGAGGAAGATTGAGGAGGTCTTTGCCAGGATTGGGCAAACAGACCGTGTTGTTGGTGTCATTGACTCATCAGAGTCGTCAGAATAAGTGTTTAATATTATGTATCATATCATATTTTGTGTCTGAATAAAGGCTTATATTATTATTATATTACATCTGTATTTATAAATTTCTACCGACCGTTTTCGGGATTTTAAGATTCGGGCAGGAGAAATTCGAGATTTTAATAGGTTACCGAGACGGATATTATAAATGAACGTCTGTGTGTGCGCGTAGGTGGAGCTGCAGGCCAGCGGGCTGGAGTCGATCGCGGGCGGGGCGGGGGACGCGGGGGCGGGGGACGAGGGGGGGGGACGCCGAGCAGGTCGGCGCCGAGCTCGCGCTGAGCGTGGCCGGCGTGCGTATGCCGCCCGTGACGCTTTTTGATGGACAAGTAATTATTTTTAGGATTTTCTTTTATAAGGATGAACGATTTTTTCTCATTTTCTGTTCAAAGCTGCAAAGGTACCTGTACCTTTTTCTTTACTACTAAATGTGTACCCACATTGGACGTACACACACCAACAAAGTCTAGTTTAGTTTAATATTCATACAGGTGGAAACTTGCATATTAAGGATCTTCATTTCTTGCCAGAAAACTATAAATTTTAACTAAAAATGGCCAGTTTTTTTTCAGTTTTGTGAGCATTTACATTATTTTACCCACAATCTCGGTAATTTTTGCTCAACATTGAAAACGAATGTCTTATTGTGGCATGAGGTCCTGTGTTCAAAGGGAAGTGTTCTTGTTATACAATGAAGATCCTCATTATACAAGTTTCCACCTAAGTGAGAAAAAATAACATTTTTATGAAAATTAAAAAAAAAAAATCATGAAATGTTTTTATTTTTTATTAAAGTACTTAAAATGAACTATAATTCTTCCATTTACATTTCCATTACAAAATCCTCCATAGATTTTGGGATATTTGATGCAATACCAAATATCCGTAGACTTCGTTGACGTGTGTATAACGTGCGCCTTGTCGGGGCAGGCCCAGCTGCTGCGGCTGGTGTGGGCGGGCGCGGGCAGCGAGCCCACCCCCGTGCTGCGCGCGCTGCGCCTGCTGGGGGGGGCGGGCGGCGCCGCGCGCCTGCTGGACGGCGCCGCGCTGCGCTGCCGCCGCCGCGCCGCCGCCGCGCTGGCGCTCGACGCGCACGCGCAGGTGTCGCTGTGGTCGCGCAGCGCGCGCGCGGCGCTGGAGCTGCGCGGCGGCGTGGTGCTGGAGAGCGAGTTGCTCGTGCGCGCCGCGTGGGGCCGCCTGCACGCCGCCGCGCGCGACGCGCTCGAGCCGCGCCTGCGCATCGCCGCCGACCTGGACTTCTACGACGGCGTGGCGCTGTGCGTGCGGCCGCGCGTGGAGGCGGCGGCGTGGCGCGCGCGGCTGGCGCTCAACGCGACGCTGGGCGCGGACGCGCGCGGCGTGCGGCGGCGGCGGCGCGCGGCGGCCGTAGCGCCGGGCCGCACGCTGTCGCTGGGCGCGCTCAACGACGCCGCGTGCCGCGTGCTGGGCGCGCCGGACGAGTAGCCGCGCGGCCATAGCGCCTCTCTCTACCAAAGCTCTTCCAAAAACACGAAGGCTC